>NC_080571.1:143877190-144177190 GCF_030247185.1 Malaya genurostris
ATTCGGCGATCCTCCTCGACTGACAAGTCCTATCCCATACAGCAACTTCGAGGTGACTAATGCTGATCCAACCTGTAGCAGAGATGTTCGATTGCCACGTAAACATTGGGCACCGATCATCCGCAGAATCCGTAACCGATACTCGCAAGTTTTTTTCGTCAACTTGCAGTGAGGTCTGAAGGTGAGGGTTCGGTCCAAGGTTACACCCAGAATCCTAAGCTGGTTGGTCGTCGGAATGGGAGTCTGATCGATGGTGATGTCTCCTGTAGGTTCATTCCGTATATTCGGGCTGCAGTAAAAAATGAAGGACTTTGTTGCCGACATGGCGAAACCGACGCTTTTCGTCCAGTGATCGGCAGCCTTGACGGCGGCCTGCAGTTTACGGTATAACCCGTCACTTTTGGCGCCTCGCACAGCGAGGAGGATGTCGTCCGCGTATAGGAGTATGTCAACTCCTTTCGGTATCACTTGGAATATCGGCTGCATAGCGACGAGAAATAGGGTCACAGAGAGGACCGAGCCTTGAGGTACTCCGTTTTCCAGCGGATGTTCGCGAGATAAGTGTCTCCCTACGGACACCTGGAATGTTCGCTCGGAGAGGAAGCTCTGTATGATGTTGAGCATTCGACCACGTATTCACCATTTTTTCAATGTGCGAACTATTCCATGTCGCCAGGTAGTATCGTATGCTTTCGACAGGTCCAGTGAAGCTATCAGACAGTGCTCGTCTGCGGTTGGAAGCGATTTCTCCAGCTCAGCAAAGTACGTATCCGTGCCCCGCTTGGGACGGAACGCGTGTTGGCGTTTGTCGAGCAGACCATTCAACTCTAGCTCAGTAATTAGGCGACGGATGATGATCCGCTCTAGCAGCTTTGCCATGCAGCTGGTGAGCGAGATTGGCCGAAAGGCAGCAGGCCCGGTATCGTGACAATTAGGTTTCGGGATGGGAACGACGAAGGTATTCCGCCAGCTAGCGGGAAACTCTCCGTTACTCCAGATTTTATTGAGCAGCTCGAGGAGCGTCACTTTCACGGACAGGGGCAGGCGTTGAAGCAGAGGATACCCTATCATGTCGGGTCCTGTAGAGGCACCTCTCCCTTTGTCGAGAGCCCACAGAAGTTCGTTCAGGATGATGTCGGTGTTGTATACATCCTCGGTATTGGGTGAAAAATCTATGGACTCTCGTTTCGCTCTTGCCTTCGCCATCTGGAAAGATGGAGGATAGCTGGAGGTCGCTGATCTCTCGCTGTAGTGACTGGCCAGATCTTCCGCTGCTTCTTCGGGATTGTCTATGAAACCATCCGCTCCCTTGACTACTATGGTGCGTTGTTGCCGGCTGCCACGCAAACAGTTCACCGTCTGCCATAGTTTTGTCGTCGAGCTGTCCGGAGAGATTGTTGCTACGAAATTCTCCCACGAATGTTCCTTTGCCTCTTTAATCGCCTTTCGAGCTGCTGCTCTAGCTTCCTGAAAACTAGCCAACGCTGCCGGTTGATCTGGATCGAATCTCTGCAGGCGCCGTAAGGCCCCCAAACACTTTCGTCGCTGTCGGATGGCAGTCTTCGCTTCTGGGCACCACCATGGTACCGCTTTTGGTCCAACTCGGCTGCTGGTGCGTGGTATGGAAGTGTTAGCTGCTGCTATCAACTTCTCCGTGAAACTGTCTGGGCAGATTGTCTCAGCGGTGATTTGCTCATACAGCGACCAGTCGGCGCGGTCATAGAGCCATTTCCGTCGCACGGTTCGCGTGCTAGACCATCCAGGTATGGTCACCGTTATCGGGAAGTGGTCACTGTTGTGGGTGTCCGAAAGAGTTCGCCATGTAAACTTGGGAGCCAGACTCTTAGAGCAGAAGGTAACGTCGATTGCCGAAGTATGACCAGTGGCCGGGTCGATGCGTGTGGGAGAGCCACTGTTGAGAATCACAAGATTCCTGTCTAATGTCGTGTCAGCTATGAATCGGCCAAGCGCGTTCGATGATGATGACCCCCACGCAAGGTGATGTGCGTTGAAGTCACCCAGAAATATAACCGGGCCATCCAGTTTATCGAGGAGCTCGCTCAAAGCGGTTTGACATTGGGCTGAACTGGGCGGAATGTAGATGGACACAACAGTTACCTGCATCGGCGCATAGATACGCGCAGCGACTAGATGGAGGGAGGTGTTGATTTGCTGACGCTCGAACGGTATACCTTCTCGGATAGCAAGGCCTACCCCATGTTGCCAGTAATGGGTGCTGTTTGACTCCAGCAGTAGCGTGTAGTTTCTGCCAACGGAGTTTGGAGGTATGACCGTTTGATTAACCTTCGTCTCTTGAAGTGCAATGACGCAAGGTTCGAGGTTGGCGAAGAAGAGCTTCAGTTCGCTGATGTTTTCCCTTAGGCCGCGCAGGTTCCATTGGAGTGCGAAGCAGCTGCCGGAGGAACTGTTCGTACCGGAACTGATGGTCGATCTTCCAGCAGATGAGTCGGCTGAAAAAGAGGGAGATGCCGCAGTAACCGCTGCTGGTAATCAGTTCGTGGAGAGACTTGCCTGTGTGACGCTTTGCTCCACAGTGCCAGCCGCTGTCGAAACCATTACACTAGGTTTTCCAATACCGACAACAGCCGGCACCGGGGAAGCGCTTTGTGTTATAACTGGTCAGCTTACTGCCCCGTTGATAAGTAGGTGATTTATGCGCCACTCTCTGGTTGAGAGATCACCAGCCAATTCTTGTTTGCCCGGCTTGAGACCTTAAAGGGGGAAGGTTCATTCTATCCCTAATCAGGGAAGGGAAGCGAGCTAGCTGACTCAAACGGCTCTTGAAACAGAGAAAGGATCTAACCGCAACCTGAGATCTCCCGCGCGCTCAACGCAATCGTCTATGCCGGGGAAATTATCCTCATAGGTAAACCTCGGAATCCTCAATCTAGGCGGAGGAGCAGAAAGATTCGGGATTCGTTCGGATCGATTTCGGAGTCGACCTCTCCAGTAAACAAACAATCAACAATCTAGAACGCCAAACGCTAACATGAAATTACTTCTCCAGTAAACTAAAGACGGGACGACTTCATATAGAGCAAATCTATCTACATTGCATACTAGAAATTTAAGCTTTATTGTATCCCTTTATCGTGCAAGTTGAAAGACTTTAGGGTTTATTTTACTATTACATTTATTCGTGTCTACGCTTTCCGCGGTCTTGCATTCATGCCTAGGCCTAGTCTTAGTCCCTTTCCTTTCCCTTTTCCACATTCATCTCCTACATGTATCTACTGTACGGAATCTCCGTGATCACTAAGATGCTTTGTTTCGTGTGTCTCGTGTGCTGATTCACTGTGCTTTGTCTCGGTCTGCCGTGCGGCTGGCAGCCGTTGCTTATAAAGGGTTCACTTAAATATATCGAGGGTAGTGACCCTAGTTTGAGTCACATGCGCATGGACATTCACAAACAGAACGTGCAAATTGTTTTACTCACGACCTAGGTTTTACGTGGTTCTGCAGATGGCGGTAACAACGGATGACATTAGTTTCTCCTTCTGCTGCTGCTGTGTGCGACCGCCTTCGATCACACCGAACCGGCGCTGAAGTCCTTACCGCAGATTCGCACGGCGTGGTACGAACGCCGCAAATTCCGGCCGTAACCGAAACGAAAGTTGTCGACGATGACGTGATTGCTGGTCTGTCCTTCTAAGGGTGCGATGATGACGTCAGCGACCCTCTTCCGGTGGGGTCAGAAGTTGTCTCTAACGAGATTTGGTGGTGTGCCGGACGTCGGACCGTTGCGAATCTATAGAAATTAAACATTACACGCCAAATGGCGAATAAGCACCTTCTACATAGCACATAGTGTGAGAACACGAGGCTTACCCTTTTGACCTTTGTTCCACACACGACACTGCCTACGCTAACTGCCACTGTATCGACAATATAAGCTATCTGTTTGGGAAAGGAAAACTAAACTTTAGCTAACTGCGTGAAGTCTTTTCATGTTACTTATAACCTGATCAAACACACCACGTCGCGAATAACAAATTACGGACAACTCCTGCCTCTTCCACTAGTCAGACCAAAGTGAGAAATCGAGGTCTGGAAATCCTCAGACTACCCGGGCATTTGGTAATCTTCGTTACCGGAACTTGCAAGGCGAAGTTTGTTAATTGCGTTTAAACGCACGGAAACCCAAATTTCAGCAATGGTTATCCTTTTCTATCGAACCGTCTTAACCATACTAACCAGATCCCCCTCGCGTATTAAAGCGAAACGAACATTTTCCCACACATTTAGCCAAGGGTCAGTGGCCGCATTCGGCTGTAAAGCTATTATCATGTGAACGAGAGTGTCACAGAAGCTATTATCATGTAAACGAGAGAGTCACAGAAGCTATTATCATGTCCGCGAGTGAGTCACCGAATCACGAAGCGCCAGTGCCAAAGGGTAACTCAGTTGGGTGTTATAGCAAACCTTCCATTGAATGCAGTTCATTTGCGGTGCTTCAAGTTGTTGATTTGCGTCGGATAATTTATGAGATAAACAATCGATAAATTAGATATTACTTATGACATTCATTTAATATTTTGGTACTGACGATAAACTAACTAAATATTTTTACAGATAAGTCTCCAATAACTATTTTACGAATATGTACTTGTTACAGTGTAATGTACGTCGTTCGGGATCTTGATGGGCCTTCGCCAGGCGAGAGAACTGGAACATTCGTGTTGTCGCCTGAAACAACGGGCGCAGAAGTATCGGTTTGAATCTTGAGAATAGGAATACTGACCTGTGGGACGCTTTACCCCACAGTGCCAGCCGTTGCCAATATCACCACACGATTACTTCCAGAATTACCGGCAACAGCAGGCACTGGGGAAAGGCTTTTTGTAGATTCGCTGGTTTCTCGGCTGTTGGTTTCGATGAGAGGGTTGATTGTTGGTTGTGTAGGGCGGCGGCCAGGGCAAAGAAGGGCAACCCCTTCTCCCTGCCGTCTATCCCAGGATTCCGGTATCGTAGATGTTTCGGCGGTGTGATCGGCTGCAGAGGTGAATTCGTCATCAACGAGTTGGGGTAAAACGTCCCGGGCGACTCCTTCAACCTGCTGCACTTGCGTCGGAGGGGGTACTACACTTTCTCCGCTTCCGAACCGATAAATCTCGTTGTCCGTGTTCGTGCTAGGGTCGTCATGGTGGTCCAAACGTTGTTGAGTGGCGGAATTATCGAAAATACTGACTGGGGGGTGTGGCCGGTATCTCCACTTCATAGCCGACACAGTCCATCATCATGGGATCGGGTGTAGTGACAGCAGTTTTCTTCGGGGGCGGGCTAATGTCAGGCGATATGACCGATTTGTCGTACTTTCGGGGGCGGCCAGGGCCTCGCTTCGGTTCCTCAACGGCTGGAGAGTGGCTACTTGATCGAGTGACCGGAGTCGACCACGTCGGTGCTGGTACTGGTCTTTGGTTGTGATGTTGACTTCCACGGCTTGCGCTGCGCGATCGTTCATCAGAAATCTTCTGTTTCAGCAGTTGGTTGAGATTGTTCACACTGTTAATTTTTTCGTCTTTCTTCTTGATTTCTTCGCGCAGTTGGGCTATGTCCTCGTCCTTTGCCTTCACGGTCGCTTCAAGTTCCCGCAATCTTTTTTCAAATTCGCTAAATCGCGATGCCGCTTGGGCATAGCTACCACCTGTCTGTAGCTCAGTACGCTTCCTAGCCTCTGGGAAAGACACGTTATCGCGGACCTTAATTTTAATGACTTCGACCTCCTTCTTGTAAACAGGGCACTGTCGACTGGTAGGACGGTGATCACCCTTGCAATTTCTGCATTGGGAAGCCTCGTTGCACTCCTCTTCTCCATGATAATCGCCAGAGCAGTTAAAACAGCGTTGTGGTCCAGGGCAACGGACACGGGTGTGGCCGTAGCTGAAGCAGTTATAGCACAACATAGGATTCGGGAAATATGGCCGGGTGGGAATACGCAGCAAACCGATCTTGAGGTACTCCGGGTACGTGGTTTTGGAGAACGTTAGGATCAGCGCGGGTGTATTAATTCTCTTTTCACCTTCTTTCCTGGTGATTCGCTGCACAAGGACAACGCTTTCCTTCAGCATTTCAGTCAAAATGTCTTTTTCGTCCATTTCGATAATGTCGTAGCAGGAAATGACACATCGACTTACGTTCAGGTGTGGATGAGGGGCTACTTCAACTTCAGTTCCATCGAACAGCTTGGTTAGTGTTAGCAGCTTGGCAACCTGGGCAGGGTTGCGAATCTTCAGAGTGTATTTCTTTCCCTGATCCTCGGATTTAGCGCTTTCGATTGGTCCACCGACAAAGCTTTCCACCGATTTCCCGATGATGAAGAGATTTTTCGGAAGTGAAACACCATCCTTTCCCGTCAGCTGAAGGAATGTCAACTCACCGAATTTATTCGTCGGGTGTGTCACCCGTTACCTACCCCAAATAGCCGATTAGTGGCTGAAAACCCGATATCCTACCTTTTCACTGTAGGTGTTCAAAAAAATTTGCACCGCACTGTGTTAACACACTTACGGGACACACTGTATTGTTCCCTGGATACGTATCGAGCACCTTTGAAATTTTCCGAAATTTCACTTTTCCAAAACTGTTTAGTTATTATTATCCGACGAAATCTTTGTTTGTGCCCACCGCGACCCACGCCACCGTAGTGGTGAATGAAAACAAACAGCCAGCTAGCCGACTATTGTTATTGTTTCTTTCGGGAGCACGTTGAGAGAAAACAAATTCACTGTTTTAAGCCGTTTTTTCACCGATTTGCACCGGACTTTCACTGTTGGCGTCTTCTTTGTCACCTCACTCGCTGATATGCGTACTTATGTACCGCGGCGATCGCGAATTACTCGGAAAACACCTGGTAAAGTTCAGAGCGCGCGCTATGACAAGCAAGCATTGACGGCGTGCCACAACTGCTAATAATAATAATAATAATAATAATAATAATAATCATAATAATCATAATAATAATAATAATAATAATAATAATAATAATAATAATAATATTCATAATAATAATAATAATAATAATAATAATAATAATAATAATAATAATAATAATAATAATAATAATAATAATAATAATAATAATAATAATAATAATAATAATAATAATAATAATAATAACAATAATAATAATAATAATAATTATAATAATAATAATAATAATAATAATAATAATAATAATAAAAGGCGTGTGGGTAATGTCAGAGACATAACTGGATGTCGTGAATACGAAAACAACTGACATGTTCCTTAACACTTCAGAAAATATCAATTAGTTGATCAATTGTATGAATTATGCAAGCATTCCCCTTTTCCACATTTTTCGCAAAAACAAAGAAGGCTTTACTTGATCTAGATTATTGTGAATTTCACACAGCGAAAAGTGCAAAAATCAAATCAAACAGTTCTAGTTTTGCACTAAACTGAGTATATTTCCTTTCGATTTGCGAGCAAGAAATCCTAATAGTTCTTCAGAAAACTTTCAGAGCCATTAGAACGGCTGATTTCGTGTAATGCTCTCCACCGTTGCTTTTTCATCCAGGCAAATGACTGGTAGCTGTGACGTAATCGCTCTTGTCGGAAGCGAAACTAGCTTTGCAAACGGCAAAAAATACATCTGCTCGTATTGGCGATAGAATCCAAACTTTCGTTTGTAGCTTTTTCACTAATGGGCGGTCCTAACGGCTATAAAAATAGCCGCATATAGAATTTTAATGTCGATTATTTCATTTCGGATTTGCATAATTTATTGAAAGAAACTATCAATATGCTGTAGGGATTCGTTTCTAGCATTCAGAAGGACTAAATTGAGTAACTCACTACGATATTCACCACTTTTCGGAACATTTTTCTCGAACGATTTGTTGTACAGCAGGAGATATTTTGTTCTCTTCCTCAGAACGCGTTCTGATTGGCTGGTGTTGACATGGGTCAAATGAGATAGGTTTTTCAATAGTGTACTATTGAAATACTTCAATGCTCTTGCTATACACGTTTAAGTTGAAAAATTTCGATTCTATTGGTAGTTAGATTATATAAATCCTTTCACAGATCACTGAGCTATGAGCTTTCAAAATACGAGAAAGGCAAACGCGCCTTATGAATTATCCTCTTTGATACTCGTTTATACCAAACATTTCAGAAAAGATTAATTTTGAACTATTTGAGATTATGTCACACAACTGAAAATTTTATCATAGAATTGTGATCATATTTCCGATGACATGTAGCAAAAATTATGTTGATTCGTTTGATAAAACAAGAGCTATTCACGATCAAAAACTTATCACTCTCTCAGAGGGTAAATTTTGAAAAGGCACCCCATAGTAAAGTAAGTCGTATTCACGACAATAATAATAATAATAATAATAGTAATAATAATAAAGATAATATAATTCATGGTAAAAATATTAGTGCATTTATCTTTTTCTTTTATTAAACATAACTTACCAAAAGTTAGGTAATTACATAAGATACCCATTTTTCTTCATTTTCTTGGTACACTCTAGAGTCTTTTTCCTTGGTCCTTTATTTCAGCATCTCGTTTTTCGTCAAGAAAATAAAATAAAATTAAATAAAATCAGATGTTAGCGAGCTTGTTAAATTATATAATCCAAAGATACGCATTCAACACTAGATTGCCCAGGAAAGTCACAATATGTACACCATGAAAAGATTGCTTAAAATTACTTAAAACTCTGTGATCTTTTTGCTTTTCTCATATAGAAAGGCTATGCAATCACTGTAAAAATCGACTTTTAAACCGAGGTCCGGAAGGGCCAAATGTCATATACCATTCGACTCAACTCGACGAACTGAGCAAATGCCTGTGTGTGTATGTAACAAAAATATGCACTCACTTTTCTCAGAGCTGGCTGAAGCGATTTTCACAAACAAAGATTCAAATGACAGGTCCCATAGTCCCATAGCCTGCTATTCAATTTAATTCCGATCCGACTTCCGGTTCCGGAGATATAGTATGATATGTACAAAAAATATGAAAAAAATATGCACTCACATTTTTCACAGATGGCTGAACCGATTTTCACAAACTAAGATTCAAATAAACGGTATTATGGTTCCATAGCTTGCTATTGAATTTCATTTGAATGTGACTTCCGGTTCCGGGGGTATATGGTAATATGTGAAAATTTGAGGAAATGTTTACACCCAATTATCTCTGAAACAACTCAACCGATTTTCGGAAACTAAAATTCGAATGAAAGGTGGAAAATACCAATTTTATTAGTATTTTTTCACGAACGATATCTAAAAACAGGTTAGTTTGTGGGCATGAAAACTTAATTCAGCACTACTGGTCCCCACTTTTCCTGTTCCGAGAGCACCGAAAGTGGAGAAGAAGAGCTCCTAAAACAAAATTTACTTCGATTTCTCTGAGATGCTTGAACCGATTTTCACAAATTTTGATTTGAATTACAGTTCATACTGTTTTTGAAGCTACTGTGAAATTTCATCCGGATCCGACTCCCGGTTCCGCAGTTACAGGGCGATGAGTGTCAAAGTTTTCGAATCACCATATAGAGTGACAATATATACAACACCGACAAAAGAAGAAAACACAAAACGAACAAGGCGTGCTTTGTTCTATTTCGTACACGTTGTGTAGTAATGTCAATAATAATTATTATAATAATAGTAATAAAAAAAGAATAATAATAATAATAATAATAATAATAATAATAATAATAATAATAATAATAATAATAAAAATAATAATAATAATAATAATAATAATAATAATAATAATAATAATAATAATAATAATAATAATAATAATAATAATAATAATTATAAAAATAATAATAATAATAATAATTATAAAAATAATAAAATTGATGGTAAAAATATTAGTGCATTTACCTTTTTCTTTTGTTAAAACGTAACTTACTCGTTTTTCGTCAAGAGAATAAAATAAAATAAAATAAAATCAGGTGTTAGTGAGCTTATTAAATTATATAATGCAAAGATGCGCATTTAACACTAGATTGCCTAGGAAAGTCACAATATGTACATAATGGAAGAATTGCTTAAAATTGCTTAAAACTCTGTGATCTTTTTGCCTTTCTCATATCTCGAGTAATTCTTCAAAAGGGCCTAAGAGTAAAATGTAAACAAATTGGATTAAATCCTAATATCGAAATTGAAGCCTTAACCTACCTTATAACATCATAACATTCAACAGAAACATTACCTATGTCGATGAATTGAAATTTTTTTAAAGGGCCTATCTCACGCTTTAGTCAAATAAATATGTGTTGTTGTTAATTTGATTTTTCTGATTTTATATGTTCAATATAGGAAATATTTTGACAAATCCCATTCGTATTAGATTACCGCAATAACATTACACAACTATTTTATAAAACATAAGCCTTGTTTTGAAAATTATTGTAAATATCCGAAAGCGCATTTTACGACATAAAAATTATCCAGTGCACATTACGCCCTATTTTACCGACTTTCAAGTGCATGTTTCCGTTGATGCGGCTTTCGACATTTGTCTTTCAACAGAAGGTAAAAGTTGATACGCCATTTTTTGCAAGTGCAATTTTCTGATTCAAATCGAGAAAAATGCGGCTTTCTCAGTCAAATGGATATAGGCAAACGATTTGTTTATAAAATTGCCCGACGTTTCGGCCGTTTTTGATGGCCTTTTTCAAGGGAAACTAAAAATATGCTTTTATTATACAACATTGAATGGACTTTTATGGTATATGGATTATTCTAATGTACTTTGTGAAACTCACTTTGGTCTAATCGTTATTGTCAGTCTCGTTGATTTCCAACGGTGGGATGTCTGTTGTCTATTTACGGTAACATATATAAAATAAACTAAGTTCGTTGAAGAACTTTTCATCGGATAGCACTATTGCCACAGAGTTTGGTGTATGCAGTGAATCTGACAATTATTAGTTTATTGGTTTGTGGGTACAATTACGTGGTGGGCATGATTGATGTCTCCAATTCGGCTGTTTTTGTGCTTTTCTTTCTTCCACACTTCGATGCCTTGATGGTGTGAAGAATGCCGGCGTAAGTTGTATTGAGACCATCTACGTCAGTGCGATGGTTAACGTTGTTGTTCGTATTGGTGATGTGACACATTTCTAAAATCGGTAGAGCGGTGGAGCGATACGTTCTGTCTATGATTTTAACACTCTTGAGATCAAATGAATGATTATGAGTGACCATATGTTTAATGAGCGCAGTTTTTTCCCCTAGAGCGATCATCCGTTCGTCGGTGTTGACTGCACCATCACTTTTTAGTTTATCGTACTGATTGATATTTGATTTGTGACCGTATAATCTTGTTTTTAGATGATTACGAGTCATGCCGCTGTAATTCATCTCGCAGTTTTCGCATGGAAGACTATATATAACATTAAACTGTGATAGCAGATCAATTGGTTGTTTTATATTTGGTAGAATTCTGCTAAAACTGCAAGATGAATTACATCGGCATGACTCGTAATCATCTAAAAACAAGATTATACGGTCACAAATCAAATATCAATCAGTACGATAAACTAAAAAGTGATGGTGCAGTCAACACCGACGAACGGATGATCGCTCTAGGGGAAAAAACTGCGCTCATTAAACATATGGTCACTCATAATCATACATTTGATCTCAAGAGTGTTAAAATCATAGACAGAAAAATGAAATGTGTCACATCACCAATACGAACAACAACGTTAACCATCGCACTGACGTAGATGGTCTCAATACAACTTACGCAGGCATTCTTCACACCATCAAGGCATCGAAGTGTGGAAGAAAGAAAAGCACAAAAACAGCCGAATGGGAGACATCAATCATGCCCAACACGTAATTGTACCCACAAACCAATAACCTAATAATTGTCAGATTCACTGCATACACCAAACTCTGTGGCAATAGTTCTATCCGATGAAAAGTTCTTCAACGAACTTAGTTTATTTTATATATGTTACCGTAAATAGACAACAGACATCCCACCGTTGGAAATCAACGAGACTGACAATAACGATTAGACCAAAGTGAGTTTCACAAAGTACATTAGAATAATCCATATACCATAAAAGTCCATTCAATGTTGTATAATAAAAGCATATTTTTAGTTTCCCTTGAAAAAGGCCATCAAAAACGGCCGAAACGTCGGGCAATTTTATAAACAAATCGTTTGCCTATATCCATTTGACTGAGAAAGCCGCATTTTTCCGATAAAACTCCAAAACAGTCGATATATACAAACTTGAGATCATCATGGCGAATATACACAATGGCTTCTTCAAGCTAATGAACAGTTACTATGGTTACAACACAGCTCAATTATTCAAAGTGTATGCACAACTCAACAGAAAGTTATGTAACATGAGCATCCGTAAGTACTTTCTCGTTCAATGTCGTAAAACTGGATTATTCCCGAACCACATAGTGAACTCTCTAAAATGCATACACCCACTTTTGGAAGAACGCAGTCCGTACACCCATAAACTACAACGAACAACCGAACGTTTTAAAAAATCAATTTTAAATATTTGAGATCAAACAGACTTTCTTCAAAATCAAGTGTTTACATCGAGAACTGGACCAACTACAACAACAGCTGACACAAGCTACAAATAGCACTTTAGCGACACAGTTTATTGCAACACAGAATCAGTCAGTTGTACATCGGACGAAAACACTCCAACGCACAACAGGTCGTAAGCTGAAGAAATTGATTAAAGAAAAAACCCTTCTTAATCCACCTAGTGGTGTGATAATGCCTTTCTCTTTTTTCATAAAAATCTCATGCAAATATATTTCATACTTTTATTAAATAATTTTAGACGCCAATTGATTCAGATTGATTCGAGTAGTTCACAAAAGCATGCTTCAGTGTTTTATGTCACACAGTCAGCATCATTTTTCCAAACTAGTGCTTGACATTTGCGTTGCCTATTTGTATGAGAACAGTGATGCTAATCTAAAATAAAAACCCTTCTTAATCCACCTAGTGGTGTGATAATGCCTTTCTCTTCTTTCATAACAGTCTCATGAAAATATGTTTCATACTTTTATTAAATAATTTTGGATACTAATTTTGACACCAATTGATTCAGATTGATTCGAGTAGTTCACAAAAGCATGCTTCAGTGTTTATGTCACACAGTCAGCATCATTTTTCCAAACTAGTGCTTGACATTTGCGTTGCCTATTTGTATGAGAACAGTGATGCTAATCTAAAATAAAATATAGAGAAAGGCAAAAAGCCTTCTTAGTCCACTTAGTGAAATTTTCATATATCTTGAAAAATCACCATAGGGGGGAGTACATGAAATTTTCGAAATCGAAAAAAAATTTTTGATGCCAAAAGGCTTAGAATTGCATGAAACGTCGAGATTTAGTGTCATCTCGAAAAAAAATTTTTTTGAAAAAATCGACTTTTTGGGACTTAGAAAAAATATGAAAATTTTTCTAAGTCCCAGAAAGTTGATTTTTTCAAAAAAAATTTTTTTTGAGATGACACTAAATTTCGATGTTTTATGCAGTTTTAAGAGTTTTGGCATCAAAAAAAATTTTCGATTTTGGAAATTTCATGTACTCCCCCCTATGGTGCTTTTTCAAGATCGATAATTGTCAAACCTTTACCACCGGGCAGCACCCCTTAAGCATGTCCGATTTAGGTCAAATTTTGCATGAAGGCTTTTTTCGAGGTGCTTAAACTTTTGAGCACTAGAACTTTACGAAAATAGAGTTGATCCCAAAATTTTGGCACCCTTATATATACAAGAGCGGTAAAAATCAACGTGTTTTGTCGGTTACGTCACTTATACCATCATATATCTGGAACCAAAAGTCACAACCATTTGATCTTCGAACTTGATCAACGGCCCGACAGTAGCTTTCAAACGAGCCCAAGTTTGTTCAAATCGGTTCAGCCATCTCTGAGAAAATTGAGCGCGTTCAAATACAACGCTTTTTGTCGGTTACGTCACTTATACAATCATATCTCCGGAACCAAAAGTCACAGCCATTTTATCTTCGAACTTGATCAATGCCCCGATAGTAGCTTTCAAACGAGCCCAAGTTTGTTAAAATCGGTTGAGCCATCTCTGAGAAAATTGAGCGCGTTCAAGTATCTTCGAAAAGTGCACATACATACACACATACACACACACATACACACACACACACACACACACACACAGACATTTTCCGATCTCGTCGAGCTGAGTCGAATGGTATATAACACTATGGGTCTCCGAGGCTCCGTTCGAAAGTCGGTTTTTCCAGCAATTCTAATACCTTTCTATAGAGAAAGGCAAAACCCTTCTTAGTCCACTTAGTGGAATTTTCATATATCTTGAAAAATCACCATAGGGGGGAGTACATGAAATTTTCGAAATCGAAAAAAAATTTTTGATGCCAAAAGGCTTAGAATTGCATGAAACGTCGAGATTTAGTGTCATCTCGAAAAAAAATTTTTTTGAAAAAGTCGACTTTTTGGGACTTAGAAAAAATATGAAAATTTTTTCAAGTCCCAGAAAGTTGATTTTTTCAAAAAAAAATTTTTTCGGGATAACACTAAATTTCGATGTTTTATGCAGTTTTAAGAGTTTTGGCATCAAAAAAAATTTTTTATTTTGGAAATTTCATGTACTCCCCCCTATGGTGCTTTTTCAAGATCGATAATTGTCAAACCTTTACCACCGGGCAGCACCCCTTAAGCATGTCCAATTTAGGTCAAATTTTGCATGAAGGCTTTTTTCGAGGTGCTTAAACTTTTGAGCACTAGAACTTTACGAAAATAGAGTTGATCCCAAAATTTTGGCACCCTTATATATACAAGAGCGGTAAAAATCAACGTGTTTTGTCGGTTACGTCACTTATACAATCATATTGCTGGAACCAAAAGTCACAACCATTTGATCTTCGAACTTGATCAATGGCACGACAGTAGCTTTCAAACGAGCCCAAGTTTGTTGAAATCGGATCAGCCATCTCTGAGAAAATTGAGCGCGTTCAAATACAACGCTTTTTGTCGGTTACGTCACTTATAGAATCATATCTCCGGAACCAAAAATCACAGCCATTTGATCTTCGAACTTGATCAATGGCCCGACAGTAGCTTTCAAACGAGCCCAAGTTTGTTCAAATCGGTTCAGCCATCTCTGAGAAAATTGAGCGCGTTCAAATACAACGCTTTTTGTCGGTTACGTCACTTATAGAATCATATCTCCTGAACCAAAAATCACAGCCATTTGATCTTCGAACTTGATCAATGGCCCGACAGTAGCTTTTAAACGAGCCCAAGTTTGTTCAAATCGGTTCAGCCATCTCTGAGAAAATTGAGCGCGTTCAAATATCTTCGAAAAGTGCACACACATACACACACACACACATACACACACACACATACACACACACACACACACACACACACACAGACATTTTCCGATCTCGACGAACTGAGTCGAATGGTATATAACACTATGGGTCTCCGAGGCTCCGTTCGAAAGTCGGTTTTTCCAGCAATTCTAATACCTTTCTATAGAGAAAGGCAAAAAGCCTTCTTAGTCCACTTAGTGAAATTTTCATATATCGTGAAAAATCACCATAGGGGGGAGTACATGAAATTTTCGAAATCGAAAAAAAATTTTTGATGCCAAAAGGCTTAGAATTGCATGAAACGTCGAGATTTAGTGTCATCTCGAAAAAATTTTAATGTGGAACACATTTTTGTTTTCTATATAGTGGTGCAAACTAGAAACTCAAGAAAAATACATGTAGAAATGTGGTCAGGTTTTAAACAATTACAGCTCAGTCAATTTTGTGTCAATTATTAATATCATGTCACCATTTGATTGGAAATATTTCTACGCATTGATTTGAATGTTCATAGCCATGTATTTTTAATAGTATATCATTGAAATGTTGATTAATAGCTAGCAGTGTCCTATTTTGCATGCAAAAATTCTCCGGCATACCGGATTTCCCTGCCATAGTCGACGGTTTTGAAGGAGTAAGCGATATATCAAAGGGCAAGCAGCGCTCTGATTGGTCAATCGTTGCAAAAGCGAAGCTGTTGGAAGCACGCGAATCTATAAATATAAGCAAAATTATAGCTAACGTTTCAGTCCTACACGTAGCTTGCTAGAGGTAGGTTGTTGCTACACAGCAAGACAAAAAGTGCCATAAAACGATTTGAAGCTTTAATTGGTATGCCCTGATCTTGTGTCATGAAAGATTGGATGAAATCCCATGTTATGTCGTTTCGCTTGAGAAATTGACAACTACCCCAGTGTAAATTTTGAGTGCATAAGATTAATTTCTGATTTATATAAGATGAACTCGATTGATAATGAGAAAAAGTTTATCGCTTCAACCGAAATCGCAGAATGGTAGTAATGGATGGTAGAGAAACGCTATAAAAATAACTACTTGCATACAAAATTTGAATACAAGCTTGGCGAAAAGAAGCTTAAATATCGATATCTGTATCGCAAGCATATGGAAACATATAATTGCATACATTTGGGCTATTGATGTAATTTCGTCGGCTAAAAAACAAATACAAATCATGACAAATATAGTCCATATTTTGGGTTCGCGTGTTCGGTGTTGGTTCATAATAAAGACAAAGCAGACTCTCGTGCATTTGCGGATTCAAAAGTGTGATGATTAATTGAAAATGTCGATCATTAGAAATTTTGGTTGCCTTGTTCCACATCAATGGCTCGAACAACCCCATGGGGCTGATCCTTGTAGTTTTTTTTTTAAATATCGACTTTTTGGGACTTAGAAAAAATATGAAAATTTTTCTAAGTCCCAGAAAGTTGATTTTTACAAAAAAAAATTTTTTTGAGATGACACTAAATTTCGATGTTTTATGCAGTTTTAAGACTTTTGGCATCAACAAAAATTTTCGATTTTGGAAATTTCATGTACTCCCCCCTATGGTGCTTTTTCAAGATCGAAAATTGTCAAACCTTTATCACCGGGCAGCAACCCCTTAAGCATGTCCGATTTAGGTCAAATTTTTCATGAAGGCTTTTTTCGAGGTGCTTAAACTTTTGAGCACTAGAACTTTACGAAAATAGAGTTGATCCCAAAATTTTGGAACCCTTATATATATATAAGAGCGGCAAAAATCAACGTGTTTTGTCGGTTACGTCACTTATACCATCATATATCTGGAACCAAAAGTCACAACCATTTGATCTTCGAACTTGATCAATGGCCCGCCAGTAGCTGTCAAACGAGCCCAAGTTTGTCAAAATCGGTTCAGCCATCTCTGAGAAAATTGAGCGCGTTCAAATACAACGCTTTTTGTCGGTTACGTCACTTATACAATCATATCTCCGGAACCAAAAGTCACAGCCATTTGATCTTCGAACTTGATCAATGACCCGCCAGTAGCTTTCAAACGAGCCCAAGTTTGTTAAAATCGGTTCAGCCATTTCTGAGAAAATTGAGCGCGTTCAAATACAACGCTTTTTGTCGGTTACGTCACTTATACAATCATATCTCCGGAACCAAAAGTCACAGCCATTTGATCTTCGAACTTGATCAATGGCCCGATAGTACCTTTCAAACGAGTCCAAGTTTGTTAAAATCGGTTCAGCCATCTCTGAGAAAATTGAGCGCGTTCAAATTCAACGCCTTTTGTCGGTTACGTCACTTATACAATCATATCTCCGAAACCAAAAGTCCTAGCCATTTGATCTTCAAACTTGATCAATGGCCCAACAGTAGCTTTCAAACGAGCCCAAGTTTGTTAAAATCGGTTCAGCCATCTCTGAGAAAATTGAGCGCGTTCAAATATCTTCTAAAAGTGCACACACACACATACACACACACACACACACATACACACAGACATTTTCCGATCTCGTCAAACTGAGTCGAACGGTATATAACACTATGGGTCTCCGAGGCTCCGTTCGAAAGTCGGTTTTTCCAGCAATTCTAATACCTTTCTATAGAGAAAGGCAAAACAGCAACACCTGACAGTCATACGTCTACACTCAACCCAAAAGCCATACTAAATGCTACCAATGTAACGATTCCCGAAGATACCATCACATTACTCAGTCTGGGAAAAAAGTTTTCCATGCCCATCACAAATACCAACACAATTCCGTTTTACCACATGCTTGCCGATATTGAATCTATACTACGCACTTCTCCAAACCAAGCCATTCAAGATCGCAATAGATGTCTAGTTGCAACACATATCCAAAACTATATATCAAAATCAGTACACCGCCAAATAGACACTCCACTCCATACGTTCTGCAGAAAACATCCAGTATTACCAAAAAGTTCATTAACGACAATCAAGATATCTGCATTATAGAAGCCGATAAAGGAAACAGGACTGTAATAATGTATAAACAAGATTACGATAGGAAGATGCACGAATTACTAGATAAACCTACATATCAGAAAACATCCAGAGATCCCACACCATCCATCCAACGACAAAACAACATGCATATTACTAGGTTACTGAATCTCAAGCTCATCGACAATAGTACAGCAACACGTTTAAAATCTACCACCGCTATCTGTCCACAAATATACGGGCAGCCCAAAGCCCATAAACCCGATCTACCTTTACGTCCGGTAGTACCAAACATCACAGCACCAACATACCAACTATCAAAATATCTAGCCAGCATATTACAAAGATCCACACACAACGAGTTCAACGTTTCCGACAGTTTCCAATTCATTACAAACATAAAGCAAATCACTCTACCACCAAACTATGTCTTAGTTTCGTTTGACGTAGTCTCTCTTTTTACGAACATACCATTAGACTTAGTCATCCACGACATCATAATGGATTGGAATAATATCAAAGCATACACCAATATAAACTTGGATTTATTTTTGGAATTAATAGAGTTTTGCGTAAAAAGTAGTTATTTTCGGTTCCAAGACAAATACTACTTGAAACTTTCGGTACAGCTATGGGAAGTCCGCTGTCACCCATCCTGGCAAATCTAGTTATGGACAATCTACTACACACAGTGACCAAACAGTTGCCATTCAACATTCCTATCGTTCGTAAATACGTTGATGATCTATTCTTGGCTCTACCCGAAGATCAAATACAGTACACCATGGATACTTTCAACGCATACAACTCTTACTTACAATTCACCAAAGAAGACGAAAATAACAACCAACTTCCATTCTTGGATGTAATGGTTACAAGAAATTCCGACCAAACATTATGCACCCGATGGTACGCAAAACCAATAGCATCTGGCAGACTTTTAAATTATCACTCGTTTCACCCACTAACGGTTAAAATGAATGTCGCTCATAATTTCATAAAGAGGGTTATGTGCCTCACTACGGATAATAACGTGGATACGCAAAACATAATTTTCCAACATCTTAGAAGGAACAACTACCCATCGAAACTTATAAACAGAATTATCCATAGGAATAAGCACCAACGTTACAGCCTAGCAGAAAACGCCCCAACTGCGAGGAACTCACCAAATAGTACTGAGCAAAATTCAATTACAACCAATAGCACAGACCAAATTACCATACGCACCGACCCACCGATATACAGATCACTTCCATACATAACAGCACTCTCACCAGCCATAATTAACACCCCCAAACTGATTATGATAACATTACAATTTCAACTAAACCTATCAACACGATAGCCAGAATTCTACCAAATATAAAACAACCAATTGATCTGCTATCACAGTTTAATGTTATATATAGTCTTCCATGCGAAAACTGCAAGATGAATTACATCGGCATGACTCGTAATCATCTAAAAACAAGATTATACGGTCACAAATCAAATATCAATCAGTACGATAAACTAAAAAGTGATGGTGCAGTCAACACCGACGAACGGATGATCGCTCTAGGGGAAAAAACTGCGCTCATTAAACATATGGTCACTCATAATCATTCATTTGATCTCAAGAGTGTTAAAATCATAGACAGAACGTATCGCTCCACCGCTCTACCGATTTTAGAAATGTGTCACATCACCAATACGAACAACAACGTTAACCATCGCACTGACGTAGATGGTCTCAATACAACTTACGCCGGCATTCTTCACACCATCAAGGCATCGAAGTGTGGAAGAAAGAAAAGCACAAAAACAGTCGAATTGGAGACATCAATCATGCCCACCACGTAATTGTACCCACAAACCAATAAACTAATAATTGTCAGATTCACTGCATACACCAAACTCTGTGGCAATAGTGCTATCCGATGAAAAGTTCTTCAACGAACTTAGTTTATTTTATATATGTTACCGTAAATAGACAACAGACATCCCACCGTTGGAAATCAACGAGACTGACAATAACGATTAGACCAAAGTGAGTTTCACAAAGTACATTAGAATAATCCATATACCATAAAAGTCCATTCAATGTTGTATAATAAAAGCATATTTTTAGTTTCCCTTGAAAAAGGCCATCAAAAACGGCCGAAACGTCGGGCAATTTTATAAACAAATCGTTTGCCTATATCCATTTGACTGAGAAAGCCGCATTTTTCCGATAAAACTCCAAAACAGTCGATATATACAAACTTCAAATCGAGAGAATAAGCAATCGCGCCTAGATTACAGCACACTTGTTTGGTTATATATTTGCTATTACGTAAGAAATATATGAATTCAAACTCGGAGCACCACAATATTTTTTGCTTCCGGTTTTCAGAAGCTGTTGATATTATTGACCATGAAAATGAACGCATTTGTTCAGCACCGACTGCTGTGTGGTTCGAGGAAGGTAATAGTTCCTCATTTAATGTACTGGATCGTTCATTTATCCAAGAATATTCATTTGCTAATGTGTATAGTTCTACACCGATCGATTTGTCAGTTAGCCAGATCGATGAAATCCCGTTAGATCTGTCCATCAACCGTTCCGAAACATCAAAAAATGAGGCCATAAATGTAGTTTTACCAACATTGCGAAATGACAAGATAACGCTTCAAATCGACTATGCTCCCATGAATCTGGTGGTTGGCGATTGCAACAAAGTCAATAATGAATCGTTCGTGTACAGAACAAAGAGATAACCTTCAACGAAAAGTAATCTGAATCGTACTGAAAATAAATCATTGGTTGGTGTGTTTTCAAGGCGGGAAAATGCAGCTCGATTGCCACCAGATCATTCTTACGGCAATTCGGAAACTTGCTCGCCTAATGCACATTTGATTATTGGATCGCAACTTTTGCATGACAACATGACAAAGAATGCTAATACGAAGGAAGCTGCTGATTTAAATGCAGATTGTATATTAGAAGGAAATTGCGAGTCTGAGACCGACAGCAATGATGACAACGGATACGAAATCGAAAATGGAGAAATAGGTGATACGACTTTATTAAACGATTTTTCATTGTTCGAGTATTTCGAGCCGTACCACAACGAATCCATATGGGATATGAAGAAAATGAAGATAACGGAACTCCGGATCCGTCAACAGATGGTATGTTTCTTTAATTTATATTAATTCGATTCTCTCACAATCCGTTTCGTTTTAAGCTACGTCAAACAAACAAAAGTCACCAGTAGTAGTTGATTGTTGCGCAAACAAAGAAAATTTAAGTTAAGGGTTTTCTGACCAGTGCTTTGAAAAATTCGATGAATCAGAAGAAAAAAATGTGATGAAGAAACGTGTACTTGATAACAAAAACAACAAAGAGCGCGGACTTGAATATGTACGCCCAGATGGAACAAAGATTCCTGCCCGTGCAATATGATCACCTTGCTGTTGCTATAAACTGAAATGCCAAAAGAAGTTCATTGACGAGCTACGTTCAAAATTATTAAATAACTTCTTAAAACTCTCTTCATTCGCCTAAAATCAGTTCTTGAGCAATCATGTTGAAATGTCATTTGCATCGTTTCACATTTGCATCGTTTCGTTTTTTTGTTTTGAGTAACACATTCGTTCTTTGAGTCGATTACGAAATCATGGCAACTGTCGCAAATGACAACTGTCAAGCAAATGTAGAATACATATAAATGATTTACAATCTTTACTTAGATACTACGCATTATTTCTACGACTAAGCTGGAATTTTTCATTTTTGGACATACCAAGGTCAATATGTTCGCAATATTGATTGTAGTGGCGCATTATACGATTGATTGGGCTATATTTTGCATAATTTGTTCTAGTGTTTCTTTCTAAAAATAATTTCTTCGTTCGTAATTGACGGCTAGGTGTATAAAAATTTAGTTGCGATAATAAAGAACGCGATTGAATGCGTTGAGAAATAATGTCGCTGATAAAATACAGCATTGCAAGGTCGCGGCGTTCTTTAAGTGTTTGAATATTGATGAGCATGCAGCGTGCTTCATATGATGGTAGAGGAAATGCTGTCCAGTTTAATTTACGAAGTGCATATAAAAGAAATTGTTTTTGAATAGATTCGATGCGTTCTTCTCGAATAATATTGTATGGATTCTATACTAGGCTGCAATATTCCAAAATAGGTCTGACATATGTAGTGTATAATAATTTAATTGTGTATGGGTCCTGAAAGTTATGACTGAAGCGTTTCATAAAGCCCAGCATGCTATTAGCTTTATTGATTATGGTGTTGTAGTGTTCCATAAAGCTTGGAGTCTAAGATTACGCCTAAATCTCTTACAATTTTACATTTTTTTACAAGTTGATTTTCTAGATGTATGTTTGTAGATATAGTTTCATTTTTTCTACTGAAAGTTATTGAGTTACATTTTTTACATTGAGTTGGAGTAAACTTTTGCAGCACAAAATGTGGAATAGATTGATTTCGTTTTGGAATATTACAGCGTCGTTGATATTTTTTATTTCCATGAAGAGTTTCATGTCGTCTGCATATATAAGCACTTTCAGATTTTTGAGTATGAAAGAAATTTCGTTTATATGTAAAGTGAAAAGAAGAGGCCCTAAGTGAGAACCCTGAGGTACGCCAGAAATTACATTAATTGGTTCAGACAGGATGTTTTGGAAGCGGACTACCTGTACACGATTCGTTAAGTATGATTTGAGCCATTCAAGAAGAGTATGTTTTATGCCATCGTAGTGTCAGTAGGATCCATAGTACTAGCCATGCAATGATTCTGTACACTAAGAATCTGATTCTGTACACTAAGAATCGGCTGCGAAGTCTGTTGAAACAGAAAGGCCAAATTCCACAAAAGGAATGTAATGCCAAGACTTTGCTTTATGTTTTATGCCATATTTTTGTAGTTTGTGTAGAAGTAAAGGTACGTCAATACGGTCGAAGGCTTTGCTAAAGTCAGTGTAAAGAGTTTCTACGTAGTTGCCGGCGTCCATTGCATTCAGAGTGAATGACATAAATTCTAAGAGATTTGTTGTAGTTGAGCGGCTTTCAAAAAAGCCATGTTTGTTATTACATTTTTAAGTTGATGAAAAAATTTTTCGTTTACAATTTTTTCAAATAATTTTGGAATGCATGAGATATTGGCTATTCCACGGTAGTTCCGAATGTTAGATTTTGCACCAGATTTAAATATTGGTACAAGAAAGGAAGATTTCCATGCTTTAGGAAAAGTACATTTATTATGTTATAAGCTAAAAAGTAGTTGTAGTGGTATTGTAAGTTCTTAAGCAAGATTTTTTTTAAATATTGGTGGTATACTGTCAGGTCCAGGCCCTTTTGAGGCGTCTAAGTTTTTCAGTGCTGTCGAAATGTCATGTTCTGATAGATAGTTTACAGAGCTGGAGTTGGAAAATGCAGGTATGAAAGAGAGGTATTCACTGTCAGTTTCTGAATAAGATATATATACTTCTTGGAAAAAAATTGCAAAGTGATTGCAGATTTCTGTACCATTTTTCCCTACATGTTCGTCGAGGTGCATTTGAGATGGAAAATTGTTGCTTTTAGTTTAGTTTTTGTGTAGTTAAAAAAGTTCTTAGGGCAAGTCTTTATTTTGTTTTCAATTTTGCGGTTGTATCCTTCGTGTGCTGTGTTAATGGCTATTTTGAGTTGATTGCATAGAATTAAGTAATTTTGAAGATGAGCGTCACTTTTTTCTTGTTTGTAAGTTTTGTTTCCTATTTTTCAAATGTTTTAGTTGTGAATTGAACCATACAGGTAATTTGCTGTTATGATTTTTTCTTCTTCTTTTTATGGGCAAAGTTTCGGCTAATAGTTTGTTTATAATGTGATAGAATTTGTTTACTTCGACGTCGACATTACCTTCTGTACTCAGTATGTTCCGCCAATTTATTATACTTAGTCTACACTTGACTTCTTCAAAGTCAATTTTACTGTATTCCGGCACTCCCTCATATTCCAAGTCGTACGGAAGGGATGCATTGTGTGTAAATAATGAATATTCAATTGCGGTGTGAAATGCTTCATTTTTCCATAACGGCAGGTTTGATGCGTTCACACAAAAGTCTTCTGTGAAATTTGTGAAAAGAAGGTCTAAATATGCATTTTGTTGATGTTTTACGGAGTTTACTTGATGTAGGCCAAAATTAAAAATTTTGTCGCAAAAGGAGTGCAATGTTTCGTTTTCTCCTACGAATGGAAGTAAGATTGATTCATTTTCAATGTCAGAAATGAAGTCCGCATTACGTTGATTGAAGTCGCCAAAAATATGAAGCTTTACTTCGAAATAATTGTGTCTAAAGATTGAAAGAATAATTCAAAAGAGAATTTGTTCGCATTTTCGGATGGGAAGTAGACAGAGCAGTAAATATGTTCTTCTTCCAATATTGAGACTTTGGCCCACACATGCTCAAATTCTTTATATTTAGGAGTAATAATTTCTTCAGAAGTAAAGCAAGAGTTTATGGCTATAAGGACTCCACCTCCAGATTTTTTTCTGACAGAGAGATAAATTTCGGTCGTGCCGAAATACGTTAAAATTATTTCCAAATACTTCTTTGCTTCTAACACTTTCATCCCAGCTGCTTTCAGTTCCAAGGATTACGTCGAAAGTGGAGGTTATTAAATTTTGATGAATTTCTTTCATTTTGGTCGGGCTTTTCATGCGGTTGAAATTTTGGCAGTAGACCAAAATTTCAGTCACATTTTGTCTATGAAGCGAAGATGTTTTTGAGAATTCTGGAATACTTACATTACTAATTCCTGTTTCTATTCCTTCGTCAAAGGGCGTCGTTATTTCCGAAAATTCGGCCTTGTAAAATTGTGTTCGGCTTCCCGGATTAGTTGGAGTCGGCGGATATGCTCACTTGTCAAAAATTTCCCATAAGAGTTCAGATCGGCCAGCGCTTCCTTAGGTTTCATTCCATATTCCTGATGCATTTCGATGAAGATTCGTAGGAGGTGGTCAGGTGTTGTTGGAAGGCCTTCTGATGCTAATAGCATTTTTCTACTAGTTGGTGTCATACCCTCGATGCATACTGTAGATTGTTGATTTTTCATGTATGACAAATACAGACGGACGACGTGCATTATTTTCGGGTCACGAAGTCTTGCTTTCAAGAAGCGTTCGTCGCCATTTGCAGATTGTGAAGTAAAACGTACAATGGGAGGACGCATTGGATCAATTCATGAATTTTGAGGCAATATCTGCACCTGGATTACCGGAGAATTGAACCCGTGCAGCTGCTAGTAAGTCTTTGTCAAAGGGTAAGGTATATTGTAATGACACATTATTGTTATTGTTGTGGCAGGTATTGTTACTATTAGTGTTTAGATTGCTGTTGTAGTGCACATTATTGTCATTGTTGTTGCTGCTGTTGTTGTTGTTGTTGTTGTTGACTTCATCCCTCAATCCTTCCAGAATAGTGTTAGGTATTATTGCAGGGACTTCAGATTTGGTAGGTAGTAAGAATTTTTCTTCGAGGCGAAGAAGCCGTTCGCTCATTTCCTTGCTCATTGACTTTACTAAAATCGCTAACGTTTTTTATGGCACTGTGTAACGAGGCCTCGAATGACTGCATGCGCTGACCTACTTTACCGCAAATGTTGTGGTCGTTTCTGCTGATACTGGACAATGACTTCTTCACGTCGATGAGCAAGCGCTCGACACTGTCGAATATTTCCAGGTAATGGGTTTTCATGTCTGTAGTGGTTCGGTGATACGTTTCCGTTTGATTTTTTATGTACCTTAGAAGTTGCTCCTGTTGATGAAGTAGCTTTAGAGTTTCACCCCTGTCCTTATTAAATGTTGACAGATACGATTTTTCACAGAATTCGCATTTCCAAAGGAAGCGATCGTCAATATTAACACACGATTTTACACCGCACTTCATTATTCTAGATAAAATTTGTCCGAAAGGCCGCGCGCGACGTAGACTGCGCGTCAAAAAATAAATAAACATAAATTACTCGCGGAGCGCTCGAAAAAGCGAACCGCGCCCGATGACTGTTCGAGGCGAAAAAAAGATATTATAAATTTGTACTCATACCGATGCAGTGGTCAAAATTTGAATTACGTAATATGCATGATGTTATGCCTACTGAGCGAAGAATGCTTTAGACTCGGGCGAATTCTAACAATTCAGCACAAATTCATGGTAAGCGGACACAGTCATATGGAAATTGACTCGATACATGCCGCTATTGAAAAGGCGAAAAAACGTTGCACAATCAACATTGAAACTCCAATAGATTGGGCTGTGTTTATAGCCCAAGTAAAACGTAAGGTACCCATTCAAGTCATAGAAATGGAACAGCCCAACTTTCTTGCATTGAAAACCTTAGAAACCAGATATACAAAGCCAAAATAAAACTCTGCTGGAGAAATCATTAAAATGAGAAATATTTCACTATTCGAATATCGCACTTCTGAACCAGGAGTTGTTTATTACAAATGTGATGTGGAAGCATTATATCATAAAAGCTTTGTTATGCTAGAGCTGTATTTTGTAAAACATATTGATACGCCTCTCCCAATCATTCCACCAATCAAAACATCGCCAATTCAACTGCCACAGGAAAAATTTCAGGACTTGAAAGAATTTCTCCCATATATTTCGAATAAAATTTATTATGATACTCTATTGAAACGTCTTGTAGCACCAAGAAGAGAACTGAAGAAAATGAACGAAACAGAGTATCATTTTGAAGATGATTGGGATGTGGAATATCTTGATGATATTGATAAAGAATCTTAAAACATGAGTGAAATCTACGTAACACAGTTCACAATCTTCATAACATTCTTCATGCTTACCAAAATTAAATAATAAAAAATTATATGTTTATTCAAGTAAATTGTTGCAACTGTCATTATTTATAAAGAAATGTCTTGAGAAAAACTGATAAATCGTCTTGCCCTCTTTCATCTTCATACAATCATTTTCCTATTAGGCCGTTGTGATTAGTTTACATTAGTATGCGATATATAAGCCTACCTTCAGCAAATCAAATGGACCATGTCAGAGTGGAACCTGAGTCGGCGGGTCAGTTTTCTTACCTCCACTCTGACATGATCCCTTCGATTTGCTACAGGTAGAGTTCTCGCTTTCCGCATACTAATTTTAGTCATCTGCTGGGTTCCCCTTCTCAAATCATCCAGTTAGGATCTTTCCGTTCTGTTTCATTTTTTTCACTTGATTATAGGTATTTAAGCACGATTTGATTTCCTATTCCTGTTTTTCGAAAAGCAGCATCTACTTGAATCGGTTGAACGCCGTTGCTCATATTTTCATTACGCCAACAATGCTGAAATAACTGCAAACATTCTAAAATGTATTAAAATGACTTACTTGAAATGTTTGTTAACACGAAACGGCCTTCAAAAAACTATTTTTCGCAAAAACAACTTCATGCCAACAAGCGACTGTATTGCAAGGGCGTTATAGCAAATGCTTATATGTAATAGACGGTAAAGAAGGGCATATTTCATTCAAATAGCAGTAAAGGGCATAACGTACATATTTATGTTTTCACAAGTTGAAATATATTTAACTCGTGTAATTTATAACTACATGCTTGAAAACAACAATAATGTAATGTTTAATGACAAAATAAAGACTATAGGAATGTAAATGAATAAATATGATTTAATTATTGTTCACAAAAATTGAAACTCGGTTCATCGAAAACTATCATATTGTTGTTACGCCCTTATGAAAAATTACCCGATATATAGAAAGCTATGCAATCACTGTGAAAATAGACTTTTTAGCCGAGGTCCGGAAGCCCGAATGTCATATACCACTCGACTCAGCTCGACGAACTGAACAAATGCCTGTGTGTGTGTATGTAACAAAAATATGCGCTCACTTTTCTCAGAGCTGGCTGAACCGATTTTCACAAACAAATATTCAACTGACAGGTCCCATAGTCCCAAAGCCTGCTATTGAATTTAATTCCGATCCGACTTCCGGTTCCGGAGATATAGTATGATATGCACCAAAAAAATATGAAAAAAATATGCACTCACATTTTTCAGAGATGGCTGAACCGATTTTCACAAACTAAGATTCAGATAAAAGGTATTATGGTTCCATAGCTTGCTATTGAATTTCATTTGAATGTGACTTCCGATTCCGGAGGTATATGATAATATGTGAAAATTTGAGAAAAAGTGTACACCCAATTATCTCTGAAACAACTCAACCGATTTTCGCAAACTATCTTAGTTTGCGAAAATCGGTTGAATCAAATGAAAGGTGGAAAATACCTATTTTATTAGTATTTTTCCACGAACGATATATAAAAACAGGTTAGTTTGTGGGCATGAAAACTTAATTCAGCACTACAAAACAAGGCGAACAAGGCGTGCTTTGTTCTATAACAATAATAATAATAATAATTATAATAATAATAATAATAATAATCCTACTACATGTTTTATTCTGCTGATTCATGCTGTTGTGCTTGACTTGCATATGCAGAAGTAACAAAAACGCAGGTTCGTTTCGTTTGTTAGACTTCGTTTAATTGGTTTAATCGAATTTCATTTATTTGGTTAAATCGAAATGAGATAGTAAGTATAGGTTTAACTTTAGAACTGTTCCAATTTGCAGGTCATATTTGTTGGTAGCAAACGAACCAACTTCGGCTATTCCGTTCATCTGAATCCGGTTTCGGGAGAATTGGAAATAGTGATTAAAAACTGCAAAAATGATCTCAATCACTTTGCTTGGAGATGGCCAAATCGATTTTCACAAACTTATAGTTTTAAAAGAAAAGTCTTACAGTTTCATACGGAATAGCTCAGTGATCTGTGAAAGGATTTATATAATCTAACTACCAATAGAATCGAAATTTTTCAACTTAAACGTGTGTAGCAACAGCATTGAAATATTTCTATAGTACACTATTGAAAAACCTGTCTCATTTGACCCATGTCAACACCAGCCAATCAGAACGTGTTCTGAGGAAGTGAACAAAATATCTGCTGCTGTACAACAAATCGTTCGAGAAAAATGTTCCGAACAGTGCCTAATATCATAGTGAGTTCCACAATTTGGTCCTTCTGAAAGGCATGAATGAATCCCGTACAGCATTCTGATAGTTTCTTGGAATAAAATGCAAATCCGAAATGAAATAATCGTCTTTAGAATTCCATATGCTGTTATTTTTATAGCCGTTAGGATCGCCCATCAGTGAAAAAGATTATGTCACGATACTGGACTTCAAACGCTTGCATTCAGTATTGATCGCCGCGGATGGGACAAAATCTTATCCCCACTCGGACTAGTATCGGGTGACCTCCTCCGGCTCGGCTTTGCCGAAATTCGATCTCTTCATACCACGGGTAATGACTTGCACTAGTTGTCAACAACTAGGACACACAGCTTCCCATTGTGGAAATCGGCCCCGCTGCTCGAAGTGTGGAGAGAGTCATGCGGATGGTGTTTGCGACAGAGACATTGAAAAGTGTCTTTACTGTGGGCGGCCCACATGGCCTCACAGCATGTTCTGCGTATAAATTGCGTGGAGATCATTTGAAACGATCTCTCAAGCAACGATCAAACCGCACGTTAGCAGTAATGCTGAAAATCGCCACACCACCTGAACAGAACCCCTACATCTGCTTGTCTGCGGACGATTGTGACTCTGACGATCCTCAAGAAGGTACATCTTCAACTGTCCCTCGTAGTTTTAGAAAGAGGAGAAATATATCATCTCCTAAACTCCCTAGCAAGGGTTCGAAGATATCTCTTGAAGGCCCTCCAAAAGTAAAAGCAGAAGGAAGTGTTGGTAAAAAAAAAAGAAAAGATGAAGCCAAAAGCTCCTAGTTTCGGAGACTTGAAATCTGAGAAAGAATGTCCAACACTTCCAGGGACACCCAAAACCCCGAAAGTCCCCAAGGAACCAGAAAACACATCAAGTGCTGGACTTGTAAAATTCACTGACATTGTGGACTTTATATTTTCCGTCTTCAACATTTCTGACCCCCTGAAAGGTATTTTGATGACTTTCCTACCAAAAGTTAAAATGTTTTTGATGTAGCTGACTGCAAAATGGCCCCTCCTCTCAGCAATCGTTTCCTTCGATGGCTAATTTTTCGAACGAGGTCAAGGATTCGATAACTGTTTTACAGTGGAACTGTAGAAGTATCATCCCGAAAATAGATCCTTTTAAATATCTAGTAAATAATCTGAAATGTGAAGCATTTGCGTTGTGCGAAACTTGGTTAACTTCTGATGTATCACTAAACTTCCACGATTTTAACATTATTCGCCTGGATCGAGATAATCGCTAAGGAGGAGTTTTTTTGGGGATCAAAAAGTGCTATTCCTTTTTTCGAATTAACCTCTCCTCGATACCAGGCAATGAAGTTGTCGCATGTCATGTCACAATTAAAGGCAAGGACCTTTGTATTACTTCCATCTGTATTCCTCCAAGAGCATTAGTTGGGTCCACTGGCTCAGCAGTATCATGCAACTTCTTCCCGCACCGACGTTGGTTTTAGTAGACTTTATCTCTCACGGTACGAGACGGAGTTGTCATCATGGTGAAAACAGATCAGCTAAGATTCATGATAATTGCGACAACTTCAATATGACAATCTTGAATACGGGAGAAATGACACGAATTCCCGCACCACCAGCAAGACCAAGTGCGCTGGACTTATCCCTTTGCTCGATATCGCTACGGTTGGACTGCACGTGGAAGGTAATCCCTGATCCCTACGGTAACGATCGTAATCGTAATTTCAATCGCCAGCGGATTAAGACCATTGGAAACAATCAATGTTTTGTATGACCTCACACGAAATATTGATTGGAAATGCTACGCAAATTCGATATCTGAGAAACTAGGAACAACACAAAAACTTCCTCCGGAGGAAGAGTATACGTTTATAACTGACTTGATTCTCGACACTGCGATTCAAGCTCAGACGAAACGTATATCCGGCGCGAATGCTAACATTCGTCCACCCAACCCGTGGTGGGACAAAGAGTGCTCATCTCTGAACGCGGAAAGAGTAGTATTCAAAAAGTTCAGAAAAGATGGAACACCTGATAATTATAGAAATTACGCAGCGCTTATCTACAAATGCAGAACTTAGTTAAACCAAAGAAACTAGGTTACTGGCGACGGTTTGTTGACGGATTAACAAAAGAAACATGGATGAGCGGAACACAGCCCGACGAATGCGCAACCAAAACACAACGAACGACAGCGAGGAATACTCTGATCGCTGGATATTCGATTTCGCTAGAAAAGTATGTACCGATTCTGTTCCGGAACAGAAGATCTTCCGTGTCGCGACATCGAATACAAACGAAACACCGTTTTCGATGGTAGAGTTCTCATTTGCGCTCTTGTCGTGTAACAATAAGGCCCTGGGGTTAGACAGAATTAAATTCAACTTGTTGCAAAATCTCCCTGACTCTGCCAAAAGGCGCTTGCTGAATTTATTCAACAAGTTCCTCGAGGGTAATATTGTTCCACTCCGATCACAATTCGTATCGGCCGATTGCTATGCTTTCCTGTATCCGGAAGTTGTTCGAAAAAATGATTCTCTTCCGTCTAGAAAATTGGGTCGAAACTAATGGCTTGCTGCAAGATACACAATTTGGTTTCCGCAGGGGTAAAGGAACGAATGATTGTCTTGCATTGCTCTCAACAGAAATTCAAATGGCATTTGCTCGTAAAGAACAAATGGCATCAGTATTCCTAGACATCAAGGGGGCTTTTGATTCAGTTTCTATAAATATCCTATCTAAGAAGCTGCACCCGCATGGTCTTTCGCCGGTTTTGAACACCTTCTTATATAATCTATTGTCCGAGAAACACATGTATTTCGCATATGGTGATTTGTAGACAATACGATTTAGCTACATGGGTCTTCCTCAGGGCTCATGCTTAAGCCCTCTTTTATACAATTTTTACGTAAAAGATATCGATGAATATATCAACACATCTTGCACGCTAAGACAACTTGCCGACGACAGCGTTGTGTCCATTATAGGATCCAAAGCTGCCGATCTGCAAGAACTAGTACAGGATACATTCCACAACTTGTCCACGTGGGCTCTTCAACTTGGTATCTAGTTCTCTATGGAGAAAACTGAGCTGGTTGTATTTTCAAGGAAGCGAGAACCAGCACAACTACAGCTTCAACTAGGGGGTGAAACTATAGCTCAGGTCTTCACATTCAAATATCTCGGGGTCTGGTTCGACTCCAAAGGCACCTAGGGATGTCATATGGTATCTGAAACAAAAATGCCCACAGAGAATTAACTTTCTTCGTATAATAACCGGATCAAGGTGGGGTGCCCATCCAGGAGATCTGATCAGGCTGTACCAAACAACGATATTGTCCGTAATGGAATATGGATGCTTCTGCTTCCGATCCGCCGCGAACACCCATTTCATTAAACTGGAAAGAATTCGGTATCGTTGTTTGCGTATTGCCTTAAATTGCATGCAGTTGACTCATACGATGAGTCTCGAAGTGCTCGAGGACGTCTTACCATTGAAAAATCGATTCTGGAATCTCTCATATCGATTGCTTATCTGATGCGATATCTTCAATCCAATGGTGATTGAAAACTTCGAAAGGCTTGTCGAGCTCAATTCTCAGACCCGTTTTATGTCCCTGTATTTTAACTACATGGCTCACAGTATCAATCCTTTTTCGTTTGCTTAGAACCGTGCTTATTGCTTTGATACTTCTAATTCTACTGTGTTTTTCGACACATCCATGAGAGAAGAAATTCGTGGAATCCCGGATCACGTACGCCCTCAAGTGGCCCCCAATACTTTTTATAATAAATTCAGAACAGTCAACTGTGAAAAGATGTTTTACACTGACGGATCAAACATCAACAAGTCCACAGGCTTCGGAATCTTCAATCAGAACATCACCGCTTCGTACAAACTCAATGATCCGGCTTCAGTTTTCGTCGCAGAATTAGCTGCTATTCAGTACATCTTTAAGATCATTGAAATCTTGCCCAAAGATCATTACTTCATTATCACGGATAGTCTGAGCTCAATAGAAGCTCTCCGGGCAATGAAGCCAGGAAAGTATCCCCCATATTTCCAGGGGAAAATACGGGAACACTTGAGAACTTTGTCTAGACGGTCTTGTTCAATATCCTTAGTTTGGGTCCCATCGCATTGTTCCATTCCGGGCAATGAAAAGGCAGACTCATTGGCTAAGGTGGGCGCATTAGGAGGTGATATTTATGAACCAATTTGCTTTAATGAATTTTTTAGTATTGCTCGTCGGAATACACTCGAAAGTTGGCAAACTTCATGGAGCAATGGGGAACTGGGGCGGTGGCTGCATTCTATTATCCCTAGGGTATCGACGAAACCTTTGTTCAAGGGGATGAACGTGAGTCGTGACTTCATTCGTGTGATGTCTCGGCTAATGTCAAATTATTACACATTCAACGCGCATCTACAGCGTATTGGACTCGCGAAGAGCGGTCTCTGCGCTTGTGGCGACGGTTATCAGGACATCGAGCATGTCGTATGGACGTGTACGGAGTATCGTGACGCCAGGTCTTTATTAAAGGACTCCCTAAGGGCCCGAGGTAGACCACCTGAAGTTCCGGTCCAAGATGTGTTGGCTAGTCGGTATATCTCTCATATCCTTCTTATATACCAGTACCTGAAACACATTAATATACTAGTGTAATATGTTATAACTCCTACAGATTCGACACTAACATCCGCCCGATTCTCACGATCCCTGTCCCTGTCCACCATCTTCATTGGAAATAACAAGATCTTTTTTTATCACTAACTTTCTCGTTCCCTCTTCCCCCGTCTCTTCACCATCTCGATGGTAACTAATTAGATCTCTATCGTTTTAGACATTTTGTTCCCACACCCCCTTTTTATCCCGTTTTTCGCAATATTTACTTCTCCTTCATTCTCTTCCGTAACATGACCAGCATTCTGTCGATGACCAGCATGCGGGCCACCCGCCGGGCCACCCGTCGGGCCACCCGTCGGGCCTTCGTAGCCTGGGGGTGTTTCCCGCGGACCCACACGGACCGAAGGATGCGGCCAACATGGATATTCACCAACGCCATATGGAAGACCCTCATGCAATATTCAATTCATCGGCCAATGCCGATCGCCAGCTGAAAGCTGAATTCTCGAGAATCCGCTACCCCGATACTACATTACATAATGATATTATACTAGTTTTAAGTTAGTCGCAATTAATATTAGTAAATACCTTTGGCATCTTAGAGCTGAAGCAGTGTGCCTAAAAATATATTATACTATTGAATAAAAAAAAGTGAAAAAGCTACAAAAAAATCACGTAAAAAGAAACCTCTTAACAAAATTTGGATCAGTTTGGATTCTATCACCACTGCGAGCAGATGTATTGTGTGTCGTTTGCAAAACTAGTTTCGCTTCCGACAAGAGCGATTACGTCACAGCTTCTAGTAGTTTGTATTGGTGAAAAAGCAACGAAAAGGGGACAACGGTGGAAAGCATCATACAAAATCAGCCGTTCTAATGACTCTAAAAGTTTTCTAAAGAACTATTAGGATTTCTTCTTCGCAAATCGAAGGTAAAATTCCTCAGTTTAGTGCAAATCTAGAACTGTTTGATTAGATTTGTGCATTTTTCGCTGTGTGAAATTCAAAGTAATCGAGATCAAGTGAAGCCTTCTTTGTTTTTGCGAAAAATGTGAAAAGGGAGAATACTTGCATCATTCATACAATTAATCAACTAATTGATATTCGGAAGTGTTAGGGAACATGTCAGTTGTTTTTGTATTCACGACATCCAGTTATGTCTCTAACATTACCCACCCACCTTTTTTGAATTGAATTCACCAGTTCAGGACGAATGTTATATATTAACATTAATCCCAACTGGATCAAGATAATTGAAATTGGTGAGCAATTCCAAGCATAAGAATGCTCGAAACCACCCAATGACCTATTGTCAACTTCAAGCAGTATTAATCCTGTCCGCTCCGTGATCGATCCAGATAACATAATAATTTTCATCTTTTTACATTTATAAACGAACGATCATTCGTAACCGAATGTTTGAAGTGAACACACGTGTTTTTCTTACAATCGACATCGGCAAAACGAAGGTGCCTATCACAGCAAAGGCTGTAGTATAGGCATTACACCGTTGTGATAAAAAGCAGCATCCCCGCAAGTGAGTTCTACCTCTGCACCGACGGTATCGACAGCTATTGTGTTATACTCGGACAGCAGCGAACATCCATCCATTGTTTGCTACCCGCATCGCAGCCGTACAATCCTGAGTCAAGTTCAAACTGAGCCACAACGGAAAGTGAAAGATCAACTCACCTAACAGATTGCCGGGTCATACTGTTGAGTATTTTTTCTAAATTTTTCTTTTTCTATTTGTATATTTCCTTTTTCACTTTTGTTTTTAATTCTTATTACAAGTGCGGGAGACTCTTTTCTCCTGTACTTAAAATATGAATATTGATGACAATGGGGGTGTCTCTGAAGAAGGCGAAGTTTCAATGAACATAGAACGTTTAGAAACCGAGTCTGAATCCGAGATGCCGCCATCTCCCCCTCCGATACCAACCCCCTCTCCGATGCCTCCATCTCCCTATGAGATATTGCCACTTCGTCGAAAAGTTTACCAAGACGATGCCTCGGAGGGTCCGTGGGTGGTCCGGCCCAAATCACCCTAATCAAAGCCTCTCAGAGTCCTGAATATTGCCCGGGACCTGACAAAACATTACTCGGCAATAAAATCTATCGAGAAGGTTTCGCCAAACACGAAGGAGCATCGCGTGTACGTCCCGTCTCATGTGGTGGAGATCGACGGTGTGGTCCGTGACGAAAGTCTGACGATCGAAGATCTGACGAAAGACGGGGTAGGCTGATTCAAAAACTCCGACCTTCAGCCAGTGAATCTGCACTGCCAGTGAATCTCCACTTCGTGATCCGCACTTCCAAATTATTTGATAGTGAGTGGAGTTCGTCTACCTGTTCACTGTATGTACCACGAGTAATGCACTGTACAAGCTGCAAATAGCTAGGGCATACGGCAACCTATTGTTGCAACAAGCTGCGATGCGGCAAATGTGGAGAGACCCATCAGGACGATCTCTGCAGAAGAACAGCGGAAAAATGTTGCTACTGCGGGGAGAATCCTCATGATCTGTCGGAGTGCTGTAGCATGATAATATTGACCCGACTAACCCAAACAAAATACTTTCCCACATTCCAGCATTCAAACTAAGTTCCCATGCTAGCCGGCCGTGTTGCAACATATGCTACATACCGCGAGCTAAGCAAGCTTCCCACACTATCCGCCGATGCGACATTTCTTTCCCTTGCGTAATGCGCTATAGGTTCAATCGCCTTCTTTTGCATTGATACACCAATCGATATTCTCTCTCTTTCTCCTCTCTCCCGCTAACAATTTATATAACGAAAGAATTGTAACTGGCTACTCCCACCTTTATGTATATCGTAGAACAGGCAGTAGGTTAATTTAAGTTGAAAAATTTTAATAAAATGAATCAAAGACAAACAATCAAGCATAAAAGTCGTCATTCCTCTAATGTCTTAATTAAGGAACGAAAAAGAAACGACATGACGACCGTGTCAAAAGTGTCTGTCTCCGATAAATTGTTTTCATTGAAGAACATTTCAGAACATCGCTCAGCAATACATACGTTTTCACCTATGAATCTAAAAACAATATTAACAATCAACCAAAAAGTACCAGTAGTTCCAGCAATGCAAACAGTGGTCCCGTTCTAAACACAATATTAACAATCTACCAAAAAGTACCAGTAGTTCATGCAATGCAAACAGTGTTCCCGTTCTAAAAACAATATTAACAATCAACCTAAAAATGCCAGTAGTTCCAGCAATACAAACAGTGGTCCCGTTCTAAGTACCAGCAACATTAGCCTGAATAAATTCAACGTAAATAATTACTTGCTTCGAGTGGAATCAATACCGATGTTAGTGGAAGCAGCAACATTAGCCTGAATAAATTCAACGTTAGCAGTCAACCAACCGCAACCGTGAACTCAAATCTATGTATACACTCCATCTCCACACTCCATCAGGTAAATAATTAGTAAGACCTTTAAAGATAAGTAGCTAGCAAAGGAAATCGTAATGGACAGACAGGAACTAAAAGAGTTCCTAGAATTGTTAGACGAAATAAAATAAGGGAAGGGTACAGGAGCTTTTGCCCCCTTGAGAAAAATTCGTGCCCTAAGTGGTACGAACTAGTTAAAAGAATTAAAGATTTACCAGGAGACGATCCACTAACCTGGGTAAATTATGTAGAAGAAGAGGAAGAAAAACCAAATCAATGAGAATAAATAAGTAAAAGCAATAAATAGTAAAAATTCTTTTATTTATTTTATTTTTGCGCTTGCTTATACTATAAATGGAAGAACCCTTCTGGGACAATATAGAGTTGTGGGAGTTAATTGACGATTTCCTACAAGAAGTTTTTAACAATCGAAGACGCGGTTGGTAGACATATTCACTTGTTTCAAAAAAAATCCAGTTCGTTGTAGTAAAAATCAAATCCCATGGAGAAAGGGCAATCAAAAGAAACCAACCAGTCTGGTGACACCAACATCCAAATTAATGAGCATATTAAACAGTCTACGACAAGTCACCAAGACCATGAGATCAAATTGTGGATTATTATCGCAATTTTGACGATCTTACTTCTATTAAAAATACAGAAAATAATGAAAAAACACTGGACCAAGAAAGGATTTAAAACAGCACAAAGCATAAATTCAATCGCTTAAAAACCTCACAAATAGAATATAAATAAAAATATATACATTAATATTATAGTTTTATCATTTTACTAGCTGACTAAATGCCTATGACAATAGAGCAATTACACGAAGAAATAAAAATACTTGTAACTATAAATAACAACTTAAGAAAATCGATTAACAAAAAAATTAAAACAGAAACTCTAACGACAAAATTAAACTATGCCAACGCGCTATATGCTCAAATAGAAACCAATCTTTTAGAAAACGAAGACTCATTATAACACTCAGAATTAACATTTTTCGTTGAAGCAGCAAGAAATGCAATTACAGACATCCGTACTACAGTAACCTCGGAGATACAAGAACAATTAGTTGACGAGAAGAGAGGTATGGACTCCAAAATGACAAACACAACACCAGCAGTCTTTGACATCCGCCAGGCAACGGCGTTAGTACAAATGTACGACGGCACGCCGTTAGGATTGGATGCCTTCGTAGACTCAGTAAATCTATTATTAGAAATTACTACAGCGGAACACTTGCCAATGGCAATAAAATTTATAAAAACACGTCTATCAGGTAAAGCAAGATTGGGCCTACCTGATAATATAAGTAATATAAACGAGTTAATAGAAAACGTTAAATCAAGGTGTATGGACATTTCAACACCCAAAAACATAATTGCAAAACTAAAAGCAACCCGACAGAGTGGACCGATAACAAAATTTTGCGAGGAAGTAGAAAATCTAACTATTTCACTCGAACATGTCTACATTAAACAAAGAATACTCCCTGAGGTAGCAAAAACAATGGCCACCAAAGCGGGCGTAAACACCCTTGTATCAGGAATGAACCAACCTGAAACAAATGCAATATTAAAAGCAGGAAACTTCCATTCAATAAAGGAAGCTATACAAAAAGCACAAGAAAATTTGACCGAAAATACAACCACCGCGCAAGTCTTAACCACACGAGCTAGGCAAAATCATAATAACTGCAAAAACTATAACCGTTTCTCTAGAGGAAACGGAAAGTATCTTTCCACCCAAAGCAATTACAGCGCAAATCAACGCTATAACGAACCACACCGTATTTACAACAACAATAACCAATTCCACGCTAACAAATCTGAGCGCTCAAACAGCTCAAATTACTCATACTATAACAATAATAACCGGAGCCGCGGACATTACCAACCTCAACAAACTCGATATGGGTCAAGCCGATTTCAGCACAATCGGCAGAATGTCTTTGTAGCAGGCTCTGAGCCATTACCGTATACACATCCAATGCAAATGCAAACAGCTGCGCCGGTCAATACACCGAGCGAGCGGCAACAACTGTAACAGCAGAACCAACCGATGCAAAATCATTTTTTTGGGCAAATGTGTTGACTTGTAATCTAAGCGCTTCTAACTTTATTAAGGTCGGAGTACGAATGACTAACTCAATTTGTACATTACTGATAGATTCCGGAGCAGATATTTCAATTTTAAAGCAAATAGAATAATACCTAACCAAATTGTGAATAGAACCGTAAGAACAAAACTAACTGGAATAACAGACGGGGAAATAGAAACTACAGCAATAACCGAAACAGAACAAACGTTCGGAAATAATGTAACCACTAGACATCTTTTTCATTTAGCTGGACCAGATTTTCCTATTCAAACGGACGGCAGAGACTTTTTCATCTCCCACAAATGCCAGATTGTTTATGATTACTGGTTATTAAATTTTAGTATTAATAATATAAATGTATCTATACCTATAGAAGATAAAGTTAATGAAAATTATATTATTCCACAACGAAGCGAAGTGATTAGAAAATTAAGCAATCAAACTATAACAGAAGACATGGTAATCTTTTCACAGGAAATTGAACCAGGAGTTTTCTGTGGAAACGCTATCATATCCCTACAAAAACCTTATATAAAAATCATGAACACAAAAAAATCACCTGTAAATATATTCAACTTAGAATTTACACCTGACATGGAACCTTTAGCGAATTACAATATAATGAAATTTAACAATAATCCCCTGAACGATACAAGAAACCATAAACTATTGAACGAAATAGACATGAACAACGTACCTACGTACGCACAAAAGGAATTAAAGAATCTAATATTGAAATATACAGATATATTCTCTACCCCAGAAGAACCCTTGACGACCAATAACTTCTATAACCAAAATATCAACCAAAACGATAACGCTCCAGTCTATATTCCTAACTACAAAACGATTCATTCACAACACGACGAAAAGAAAGCACAAGTCAATAAAATGCTGAACGACAAAATTATAGAACCTTCTATATCACCCTACAATAGCCCCATCTTCTTAGTACCAAAAAAATCAAACGACGCAAGAAGAAAATTGAGACTTGTGGTAGATTTTTGACAATTAAACAAAAAATACTAGCGTTTACCAAGAATTGATACAATTTTGGATCAACTTGGTAGAGCAAAATACTTTTCGGCACTAGATTTAATGTCAGGATTTCACCAAATACCTTTAGAAAATAACTCAAGAAAATTTACAGCATTTTCAACACAAAGTGGACACTACCAATTCACACGTTTACCTTTCGGACTAAATATTAGCCCAAAAGGTTTCCAAAGAATGATGACGATTGCCATGGTTGGACTTACACCAGAACACGCATTCGTTTACATTGACGATATAATAGTGATAGGATGTTTCATCCAACGCCATTTACAAAAATTAACAAAAGTTTTTGAAAGAATTAGAAAATACAAACTAAAATTAAACCCAAACAAATGTAATTCTTTTAATACCGAAGTGACATATCTAGGACATAAAATTACAGATAGAGGAATATTACCAGATAGTACAAAATACGACACCATCAGCTACTATCCGATACCGATAAACAGCGACGACACTAGACGACACTTCCCCAGGAATACACTGGGGAATAAACTATTTTAAGCCTTACCTATACGGAAGAAAATTTACGGTCAAGACAGACCACCGACCTCTAGTATATAGTGGGTTTCCACCAGAGGCGAGTATTTTGATTGTTTGAATTTTTACGGACCTGATGCTTCCTTGTTGCAGAATCCTAATGATGGTGATGGACGCCTTTGAGTATACTACCAAAACGTACGTGGACTTCGTAGTAAAATCGACGAGTTCTACTGCAATATGTTTGAGTGCAACTACGACGTTATAATACTTCTCGAGACGGGGCTTGATGCAGCTATAAATTCAGCACAACTGTTTGGAAGCATCTATAATGTACATCGCTGTGACCGAAACAAAAACAATAGTAACAAATCTACTTTCGGTGGAGTTTTGATCGCTGTGCATAATCGAATCAGCAGTTCAGTAGTCAATGTCAGTATGGGTGCCCAGCTAGAACAAGTTTGTGTTTCGTTGCTTGTTGGGTGCAAGCAAGTGCTACTATGTGCTATTTACATTCCTCCAAATAAAAGTATAGATGCTGCCGTGATGCGGGCGCATACTGAATCGGTCCGAGAGATATTTGAGACTGCATCCGATACGGACTATATGCTGGTCTGTGGTGATTATAACCAACCAGGATTATCCTAGAATTTGAGTAACGATGGAGTACGTCCTGGTGATTCGGTAGCTTTGACAACGGTTGGATCGTTGCTTATAGACAGCATGAATTTTTTCAATCTACGTCAGACGAATCTCATACGTAATCATTTGGAGCGTATTCTTGATCTGATTTTCTGTTCTACGGATTTAGCTGTTGATACTATGCTTTGCGTATCGCCTCTCTTACCGATTGATTTTCACCATCCGCCACTCGAAATTTCAATTCCTGTTGGCATACGTGATGCAGCGGAGACATCACTTTATAGCAATGGATTCACCGAGTTGCCTTTAGATTATAATAACATCGACTTCGACGCACTCTCGACTGCTCTAACTGATATTCATTGGAAAGTATTTTTCACGGATAAGAATTCCGATGAAATGGCGGACTCGTTTTGTTCCATATTGAGCAATTGGTTGAATGCAAACGTACCATTCCGTCGCCCTAATGTTTCTCCTGTTTGGAGTACCACTCTTTTACGTAAGCTGAAAAGAAAACGGAATGCAGCACAGCGACGACTTCGGAAACACCGTTCTCCTGAGAACAAGCAGATCTTTCATCTGGCTAGTAATGTATACCGCAGACCAAATTCATCATTGTATAAATCATTTGTTTTACGAGTGCAAACTGATCTAAAACAAAACCCTAAAAAGTTCTGGAGTTATGTTAACTCTAAGATATTTAAATGATTGCGTATCGTCGACAAATGGTAAAAGATGCGAATTGTTTGCGTCCCATTTCTCATAAGTGTTTAATGCAACTCCCGTTACCACTTCTGAAATGGAATTGGCTGTTTCGGATGTTCCTGGAAATTTGATCGATTTTGACGTTTTATTATTACACCTGAAATGGTAACGAATGCTACTAAGAAACTAAAAAGCTCTTTTTCGCCTGGACTTGACGGTATTCCCTCAGTTGTTTTTTGTCGCACTATTGCTAATTTGGCTGAACCGCTTAGCACTATACTATATATTCTGATCTGAAAACAGCTTTTGATTCGATCAACCACGACATTCTCATAGCCAAGCTATTCAAGCTTGGGGTATCTGAACGATTTACCAATTGGCTGCAATCTTACTTGGCGGATAGAATCCTCCGTGTTAAACTCGACTCGAAAACGTTTTCGAATTTCACAAATTTATCTGGTGTGCCAGAAGGTAGCAACCAAGGCCCATTGTTATTCATCCTGTATTTCAACGATGTGATGCTACGACTTCAGCCTAGTTGTAGGATTGCACATGCCGATGATTTGAAACTGTATTTTGTCGTTCGTACCACCGACGATTGCATCCGTCTTCAGTCTACTTTGGACCTCTTCGTCGATTGGTGTCATCGGAATAAGCTAACTGTTAGTGTTTCGAAATGTATAGTTGTGTCGTTTCACCGTATCAAGAAGAAAATTATGTTTGAGTATAATATTAATGGAGCGATCCTCCAAAGAGCTGACCTGCTCAGTGATCTAGGTGTATTGCTTGATCAAAAACTCACTTTCTAACACCCCCGCACGGCCGTTATCGCTAAAGCTAATCGACAATTGGGTTTCATATCGAAAATTGCAAAGAATTTCACTGACCCGTACTGCCTAAAAGTATTATACTGTTCACTCGTCCGTCCAATTCTAGAAAACGCATCTGTTGTTTGGATGCCCTATCAATTAACGTGGAGTTTAAGGATTGAAAATGTACAACGCAAGTTCATTCGATTGGCACTTCGTAATCTAACATGGCGAGACCCCATAAACCTTCCTTCGTATGATGATCGTTGTAGATTCTTGAGCATGGATACATTAGAACGGCGTCGGCGTATTCATCAAGCTAGTTTTGTGGCTAAGTTATTGAATGGTGAAGTTGAAGCTCTGAGCTCCTCTCCATGTTGAATTTTCGAGTTCCTCTGAGAGTTCTTCGTAGTGTAGTACTTTATTTGAGCCACGTTTTCATCGCACTACTTTTGGGTATTTCGAACCAATAACTGCAATGATTCGAACCTTCACGACTGTCGAGGAGTTTCACGAGTTTGGTGAACCATCCACCCGGTTTATTTCACGAATCAAGTCACGTATTTAGTTAACTGTTTTAGTGTATAGTTTTAAGTTTTTTTTTTCATGTAGACAGTTAGATGGAGCTAATAAAAATAAATAAATAAAAAAATAAATAAATAAAAAATAAATAAATAAAAAATCAATAAATAAATAAATAAATAAATAAATAAATAGATAAATAAATAAATAAATGAATAAATAAAAAAATAAATAAATAAATAAATAAATGAATAAATAAATGAAAAAAATAAATAAATAAATAAATAAATCAATAAATAAATAAATATCTATTTAACATGGTGGCCATTTTCTCTTCAATAATCAGTTTAGTTCGCAAATTTTAACAGTGTATAGCTTAGTGAATTGAAATTTCGTCAAAACAATTTAAGGAATACATGAGGTATGTCAAAACATCATCATCACGCTATCACGTGGTAAACATGCAGATTGGATTTCTCAAAAGTCCGACTAGATGTAATTAAAACTTGAAATAGTACCTAAACTTTACTTATTACATAGATATTTACATTTTGATACAATGTTTCAATCTCGTTTGTTATTCTTAAGATGTTGTTTGTAAATACAATTTAAATGTCGGCTGATAGTTTCTCTCCTACTCGTTCATTTCCTCTGTGTATTGCACAGGAAATGAACAATAACAACACACAGCAATAATGCTTTACAGTGACACAGTAAAGAGAAATAGTTAATAGCAAACTTGAAAGTTACAACTATTTAATTTAAAAAAAGTACCAAACTAATTAAGTTTAGTAAATCATGTGTTAACCGGCACATTTTAAATTCTATTCACAACCTACAACCTAACAAAATATCATTGTACATGACATTCATGACTCCGATGATTCCAATATAGCCATACGTAATATTGCGCATGTCAGAGGTATCATGATGATTTCAAAGTTTTTTACGAGAGCATCTCTCTTTTTCGTCTTGTTCAATGGGGAAATCCTATTTATGTACAACTTCATCTTTACAAACGTTGTAAAAGAGAAAAAAATAATACACCACCGATTTAAAAACACAATCGTCGAATTTCAATCACACTTTTACTTCAGAACAATTCACTATACCCATTTCATATTCTACTAATAGCTGGTACAAATTAAAAATATAACATTCGTATTGGCGGAGCATAACTTTCAGTTCAAAATAATGTTCGAAAAATACCGATAAAAAGGATGAACTACCGAAATTTCATTTGAAATACCAGTCAAACCTACGACATTTTGATGAATCGTCTGTGCTTCAAAAAATGTCGACAAAAACGCAGTGGCACAATTAGTCATGTGATCTAAGTTAATGCATTTATAAAATTTTCTATATATAACAGTGGAGAATCTTTTCTTTCCAGTAGATACAAGAATGGATTATTTTCGTATCTGTTTTGGAAACAACAAACCGTAACTCTGCTATGTTGCATTTTTATAAATGGCACAAAAGTGAAAAACGAACTGGAAAAAAGCAACACGCGAAAATGAAAATGTCGGTAGCAACATTTTCATTTCCCGCTCCACATAAAGTATCGATAGTACGTGTAGAGGGACAAATTATAACACTAGCATAGGAAACGTTTTCCTCGAAAAATTGAGAAAATATATCGTTATAGTGGAACAGTTTCCTGAACGATTTTGCTGTCACTGGAAAAGCTCTTCAGTTGATTGTTTGACATTGCACTGTATACATCATATCTTTTATGTTCACTTGTTTGTGAATGTAGCTTTTTCAACAAATTCGAATGGAAAATCCAAATACTAGAGTGACCAGAGCTGTAGGATATCGTCTGAAATTTTTCTAACACAGGAGTATTGATTGGAACGAGAGAATTACTAAAAATATGCATGAAACGGTCTATGCAATGATACATGCCCCACAATGTTATGTTTTGGTGAATAGTTTTTAAGTGAGAACAATAGAAAATGTGTTATGAGTTACTATGTTTTATTATTCCCGTGTAAAAATAAGAAAAACTGTTACAATTTCATTGAAGTGATGAAAAATGAGAACGGTTGATTCATATTAGTATCCAACAAGACAGTTTTGACACAGTTTTAATTCTGTCGTATATTGACTTCTTTATTTCTATATTGATTTTTACCAATACGAAGAAATTTTCTTAAGATTAATTTCGTCCATCATTGTGTATTTCCGTGTTCACAATCTAATGAGAAAAATCGCAGTGAGTGAGTTTATTTTAACTAGATGATTGAGTGTAATTTCTTTTCACGATTGTTCACATAAATTGAAATTATTCTTTCAATGTTTTTTATTGGAGAAAAGTGAAAGCAATACTTCAGTTTAGTCTCTGTGTGGAACCAAAATTCTAAGAGATAGAGATGGAAAAGGGAACTCTGCAATGGAATTTTCTCGCGTCGCGTTGAGTATTGATCATATTATCATGAAATAATATCGATGAACATAGCTAGAACGTAATACGGCCGAATGAATGAGTGTTTTTATGTCAAATTGAAGAGAATGTATACAATCAAGAAGTAATAGAATGTAGCAGTTTTAGTTACAAAATTAACGGAAAAAAAGTCAGACAGAAAAGTGAATCAAATAATTAATATTGAAGGAATTAAATGGTAAAAGCGGTAATAGTAAATCTACGTGCGAGATATAATTCACATATTATTACACAATTTAACATACATCGCAAAGGATAATGTATATGAATAGAAGGAATACGATATTTTTTGTGGTATATTTAGTTTGGCTTTACAACGTATGGATAAAAGAGCGAAATTTTGCAGTTCAAACCACATACATTCCGGAATAAATCAGTTGAGACGGTGGCAGACAATAGGTATGTTTCTAGATATAAATATAGGATTAAACTATATATCGTAGCAGATCTGCAATACATAGCAAAATCTGCTATGTTAATTCTGTTTCCGATTGATCGCGATTGCATAACAATATCTTTTGAAACGAACTAGTTGTCGCTTTAAAAGAAGCGTGTTGACCTTTGATTATTGTTGAAGTCGAATATCGGAGCACTTGAATTTTGATTTGATGCTAATGATAAAACTTCCGACACTTCAGTACATTTATTCTCACTGCCTTTGTTTACTTCGTGCGATAAAGTAAATGAGCATAATTTTTCCTTTTTCCTTAAACACATAAAATGATGGTAGATGGAGATTGTCACAGTTTGTTACAAATAAACGCTCCTAGGAAAAAGTTCTAGAGGGTATAATTTTTGGATATGATTTGTTGTTATTAAATTTTTCTCGATCAAAAGTTTGTGTTTCGTGATTTCTAGTGATTTCTGTAGTTTAAATTTCAATACTTTGTTATATAATTTAAAATTGTATACCGGGGCAATTTTTCCGTGGTTTTTTGGTGGTACATGTTGGTGGAGCTTGTTAGAATCAATGGAAACTGAATCGAATACTCCTTTTATGTCTAAAAATACAGATGCCATTTGTTGGTTTTGAGCGAATGTAATTTGGATGTCAGACAATAGTAATGCAAACAATCATTCGTTCCTTTACTTTTTTCCGAAACCAAACTAAGTATCTGATAACAAGTCGTTCGTCTCGACCGAAGTGTCGAGACGTCGAAGAATAATTGATTCGAACAATGTTCTAATGCAGGACAACATTGCAATGCCAGAATGTCGCGAACAGGGAAGTTATTAAAAACTAGGGGATGCAGTACCTCACATCCATCACATCACATATTAGCAGCCGTGATGAAAGCGCTCCCAAAAGCGATAATTTCTTTTGTTTCAATTATAGAGTGAAAGTCAAAACCCGATGGATCATTCTTCCCATCATATGAATCTGAAGCTACGCGGGATCATGCTTTCTTGAAAAGACGACTAGCTCTGTTTTCTCTGCTGAGAATTCGATACCCAGATAAACAGCTCAAACGGACAAGCTATCTAAAGTATCATGCAATGGTTTTTGCAGAATAACAGCTTTAAGTTCAGTAACTGAAATCACGCCATCATCTGCCAATTGTCTTAGTGTGCATGGGGTTACTAGACAGCGGCTAATGTCGTTCACGTAAAAATTATAGATGGACGGGCTGAGGCATAAGCCTTGCGGTAGACCCATATAGCTAATTCAGAATGTTACCAAATCGCCATGTGAAAACTGCATGCGCTTCTCTGACCAAACGGCTGTGCAAATAATTATTTGGAACCGCTGGAATTCCATGTTGGTGGAGCTTGTTTGAAGGAACATCAATGGAAACTGAATTAAATGCTCCTTTAATGTCTAAAAATACAGATGCCATTTGTTGTTCTTTTGAGCGAAAGTAATTTGAATGTCAGACAAAAGTAATGCAAGACAATCTTTCGTTCCTTTATTTCTACGGAAACCAAACTGAATATCTGACAGTGATCTGAGATGATGATTGGCAGATGATCGCTACCATATAAATCAGGAAATAATTTCCAGGTGCAATTTAGTCGAATTGAAGTCGAGCAAAGAGAAAATCTAATGCACTTGGACTTGCGGGAGGTCTTGGATTCCTTGTCATACTACCTATATTTAATACTGTCATGTTGAAATTGTTGCAAATATTATGTAATAAAGATGATCTGCTATCATTGTAAACGCAACCCTAAATCTTTCCGTCCGAGTTGAAGTCTCCCAGGATCAATCGTGGAGCAGGGAGGGTTTCAACCATTTCAATTAGCTGTCGTTGTCCAACTTGAGCTCTAGGAATACCGAAACTATACAAATGTTGTTTTCCCATCGCCCAGTGCACCCTCTGGATAACGTTTAGTCCTGGGAGTATTCGGATGACCTTCCATGAGACTATCCATTACATTAACTGATTATTTTATAAATTAAAAATATCAAAATGTAACTTATGTATATCTGACCTAAAATGAAAACTTATTGCCTTTCTCATATAGAAAGGTTATGCAATCACTTGAAAACCGACTAGTGAAAATTGGCCCGGAGGGAAAAGTGTCATACACCATTCGACTCAGTTCATCGAGCTGAGCAATGTCTGTGTGTGTGTTTTTTGTCGTGAATACGACTTACTTTACTATGGGGTGCCTTTTCAAAATTTACCCTCTGAGAGAGTGATAAGTTTTTGATCGTGAATATCTCTTGTTGTATATAACGAATCAACATAATCTTTGCTACATGCCATCGGAAATATGATCACAATTCTATGATAAAATTTTCAGTTGTGTGACATAATCTCAAATAATTCAAAATTAAATTTTTCTGAAATGTTTGATATAAACAAGTATCAAAAAGGATGATTCATAAGACGCGTTTGCCTTTCTCCTATTCTGAAAGCTCATAGCTCAGTGATCTGTGATAGGATTTATATAATTCAACTACCAATAGAATCGAAATTTTTCTACTAAACATGTATATCAACAGCATTGAAGTATTTCAATAGTACACTATTGAAAACCTGTCTCATTTGACCCATGTCAACACCAGCCAATCAGAACGCGTTCTGAGGAAGAGAACAAAATATCTGCTACTGTACAACAAATCGTTCGAGAAAAATGTTCCGAACAGTGCTTAATATCGTAGTGAGTTCCACAATTTGGTCCTTCTGAAAGGAAGGAATGAATCCCGTACAGCATCCTGATAGTTTCTTTCAATGAAATGCAAATCCAAAATGAAATAATCGACATTAAAATTCTGTATGCGGCTATTTTTTAGCCGTTAGGACCGCCCATTGGTGAAATAGCTACAAACGAAATCACGTAAAAAGAAACCTCCTAACAAAAATTGGATCAGTTTGAATTATATCGCCACTGCGAGCAGATGTATTGTGTCGTTTGCAAAGCTAGTTTCGCTGCCGACAAAAGCGACTATTAGGATTTCTTCTTCGCCAATCTAAGGTAAAAAAAACTCAGTTTAGTGCAAATCTAGAACTGTTTGATTAGATTTGTGCACTTTTCGCTGTGTGAAATTCACAGTAATCGAGATCAAGTGAAGCCTTCTTTGTTTTTGCGAAAAATGTCAAAAAGGGGAATGCTTGCATAATTCATACAATTGATCAACTAATTGATATTCGGAAGTGTTAAGGAATATGTCAGTTGTTTTTGTATTCACGACATCCAGTTATATCTCTGACATTACCCACCCGCCGTTTTTTTACAAGGTGAAATACCTTATGTACTTTCCCAGCTCACGCGCTCAGTAGTTGTCAAGCTACCGCTATTGTGAACCAGCGAGTGGGACTGGCTGAACCTCACCCACTAAAACATCTTGGACATCTTGCCTTGATCCCCCCGGAACTAAGCTAAGCTCAATACTTCGTTTGAGAGAAAATGAGCTCCTGCCTTTCTCTCTGTATCCATCTCGATCCACCTTTGGCGCCTCGACGACCCAATGCCACTACGTCGCGCCACACTACTCGCCTGATCCACGACGATGGATCTAGCCTACACTGACGGAGAGTTTTCCCTTTTACGCCACGCGGGACACCCAAAGGAGTGCCGAGGTCGGCTCCGCGATTCCGGTTTGGATCATGGCTTCCGGTTCGCTGATGCCCCGACGACTCGACTCGGTGTTGTGGCGGCTACTCGACTAGTCCCCGGTGATGGATCTAGCCTACACCGACAGAGAGTTCCCCGACGATGGAAGTTCTCCCGAAACCGACGTTTTCGATACCCGTCCACGGCCCGACCGTAAGGATGCCTGGGTCGATCCAATTATGCCGGTTGGAGGATGGCTTCCGGTTCACTGGTGCCCTGACTATCTTAACGGTGCTACGCCACTATCTACTCGTCTAATCCCCGATGAAAGATCTAGACTACACCGACGGAGAGTTCCCCGGCGAAAAAGGCTCTCCCGACACCGAGTCATCTGTTACACCACACGGGACACACGAGAGAGTGTCGAGGTCGGTTCGGCGATTCCAGTTGGAGCATAGCTTCTGGTTCGCTGGCGAGCCAACGACACAAGTCGGTGTTGTGGTGGCTACTCGACTAGTCCCCGCCGAAGGATCTAGCCTACCGCGACAGAGAGTTCCCAGACGCTGGGAGTTCTCTCGAAACCGACGTTTTCGATACTCGTATCCTTACGAGGCTATGACGTGGTCTACTCATCTTATCCCCGACGACGGATCAAGACTACACCGACGAAGGAAGTTCTCTCGATCCGACGCTTACTCGCTTATCCCTTCTCCATATTCGCTGCAACTCCGAGAGTATCTGTGTTACCACTTTGTTTACTGCATTTCACGTGCCTTCTTCACGACACATTTCCTCAGATATATTATCCACCCTTGGGGCAGGCATTTCCCTACGTACTTCCGCAAACCGGGGACAATCGAATATCACATGTTCAGGTGTTTCTTCAACATACTCACACTCCAGACAAAATGGAGACGCGGCGTGACCACACCGATGCAGATACTTCCGGAAACAACCATGTCCAGATGAAAATTGCGTTAGGTAGAAGTTTACCTCTCCGTGTTGTCTATTCATCCACGGCGACAGATGTGGAATGAGCCGGTGAGTCCATCTACCTTTCTCCGTACTGTCCCACTCCTGCTGCCACTTCGCCATCGAATCGATTCGAACCATCGTTCGCACGTTTCTGGTGGTTCTACGCTGATAACACTCGATATCCTCCCCCAGGGTAATGCAGATTGGGATCATTCTGGCGATAACGCTTGCTGCTTCCGACGATATTGTCCTGTAGGCGCTCGTGACTCGTATGACCATAAGCCGGAATGCTCTGTTGAGCTTTTCACGGTTCCTCTTCGTTTTCAATGCTGTTCCCCATGCAGGAGCACCATACCGTAGTATTGACGAAGATACACTAGCTAACAGACGTCTTGTGTTGCTTTTCGGGCCGCGAAACCCACGATTTTCACTTTCCTGGGAAGTTGCTGTGTCAAGACCCCATTGTACATAGCGTTCCAGAGAGTCAGACCGAGAATGGATCCCTGAGGGACGCCCGCCGTCACTCGCACTGACCTCTGTCCTTCGTTCGTATCGTACACCAGGATTCTATTGTGGAAATAGCTCTTTAGGATTCGGCAAACATAATCTGGGACCCGCATTCGGTGTAGTGCTGTGGCGATGGCCTTCCAGCTGGCACTGTTGAAAGCATTCTTCACGTCCACTGTAACAACGGCGCAGTATCGGTCACATCTTCGCTTCTGTTTGGACGCCTTCTCAGCGCCCTCAAGCACTGTCCGGATTGCATCAATCGTCGACACTCCTTGACGAAAACCGAACTGCATGTTCGACATTCCTCGTTCGCCTTTAGTGCATTTCATCAACCTGTTGAGAATAATTCTTTCCAGGAGTTTCCCAAGTGTGTCCAGCAGGCAAATAGGCCTAAACGAGACAGGATTACCCGGTGGTTTACCTGGCTTCGGCAGCAACACCAGCTTCTGGATCTTCCACATGTCTAGGAAGTTGCCTTCGTTCAAGCACTTCTGTAACACAATTCGGAACATGTCTGGATACGCCAGAACCGCGGTTTTCAACGCCACGTTTGGTATCCCATCCGGGCCTGGAGCTTTCTTGGCTTTAAGTCGCTTTGAGGCTTGTGTTAGCTCTTCGTTAGAAATTTGCCGATCATCAGAGTCGGCTTCTTCTTCGCCATACGGTGTTGGTGGCCAAGTAGTCGGGTCGTGCTTCGGGAAGAGACACTCCACGATCTCTTTCAACTTGTTCGGGCACATTTCAGCTGCGGTGGACGGACCCTTAATTTTCGCCACCACAACTCGATACGCGTCCCCCCAGGGATTGGCGTCTGCTTCTCGACACAGTCTCTTGTAGCAATTTGATTTGCTACGCTTAATCTCCCCTTTGAAAGCGGACCTGGCTTCCCGAAAAGCCGACTTGCGTTCATCTATTTCTGTTTCTGTCCTTGCTCTCTGGGCCCGCCTCCTGGCTCTGAGGCAAGCAGCTCGTAACGTACTGAGCGGCTCGTTCCACCAGTAAGCTGGGCGGCGGCTATTCGTTGGTTCCGATTTTCGCAGCATTGTGGTGTCGCAAGCCATCACCATTCTTCTTTTCAGTTCGGTCGCATCGATATTATCGACGCCGCCGTCCGGTCGAAGTGCCTCAATAAAGAGGTTAATTAAACCTTGTTAAAGGTTTTCGTCTTCCACTTTCGCCCATCGGTAATGCTTCTCCGTGTCGCCACTGAGATTCGTTGGCCGATGCGATAGTGTATCTCTTGGTGATCGCTATGAGTGTATTCCTCGCTCACTTTCCAATTCATATTTGCTGCCAGATTAGGACTGCAGAACGTGACGTCGATGATCGACTCTCTACCGTCTTTCCGAAATGTACTAACGGAGCCTTCATTACACAATCGTACTTCTAACTTTGCAAAAGCTTCCTGCAGGATGTATCCTCTAGCATTGGTTACTCTGTTGCCCCATTCCACCGCCCAGGCATTGAAGTCTCCTTCTATGACTACTGGTTTTTCGTCCGATTAGCTTATTGGTCAACTGTTCCAGCACCTGGCTAAACTGCTCCACTGTCCACCTCGGAGGGGTATAGGAACTGCATACAAAGACGCCGTTAATCTTAGCAATCACGAAGCCTTAATCTGCGCTCTCAACCACTTCCTATATAGGGAATCTTCCCATGACGTGTATCGCGGCCATTCCTGTTCTATCTGACACCCAGTTGCCGTTATCAGGGGGAACTTGATACGGCTCTGAGATTATCGCAACATCGCAATTCATTTCTGTCATTGACTGCCATAACAGTTGCTGTGCGGTATCACAATGGTTCAGATTTATCTGGGTTATCTCCATTACTGTTGGCCCGCAGTCGCCCTCTCGTAAGCAGGGCACTTGAAGCTACCAGTCTGATGATCATCTCCCTCCTCCGAAGTGCAAAGCATACACTTCGGTTTTTGCGTGCAGTCTCTCGCAACATGACCCATCCCTCCACATTTCCAGCACATTTTGGATCTGTCGGGGCCTTTGCAAGCTCCTGCTCGATGTCCAAAGTCCAAACACTTGAAGCATCTTTCTTGTTAGCAGAAATTGTTGGTAGACGAATCAACGCGGTCTGTGTGCCACTATATGCTTTCTTTAGACGGATCATAATTTGCACGTCGCCCAGGTTGCACTGTGTCTTAAGTGCACCGCTTAGCTCCTCTGCTGAGATGACCTCATCTAGGTCCTTGCATATAATCATCGTTTCCGGGCATAAAGCTTTCACTTCCGCTCCTTCACCTAATGATTTACCCAAGAGCTCCTTCATGGTCGAGCTGTCGACCGTAGGGTCCTTTTTCAACTCGAAAAGCATTTCTCCATTTTGCGTGCGCCTTGCTCTCACCACGTTCTCACCGAGATTCTTCAGCTCTGGGTCCTCTCTTACCTTCTTGAGGATTGCTGCGTACGTCATAGTCTCGTTAGCCTTGACGGGAACTGCGTCCCCTTTTGGTGTCCTATGACGAGGCACAAACTTTTCTTTCCCCTTCTGCTCCAATTTTCTCCGCTCCTTTCGCTTTTGCTGACTCTTTTTTTCTCTGTTTTCCGGCCAGCAACAGAATTCCATCCTTCCTTTTGCTCGGCCGCCTCCTCAGAGGAGTCCTCGTCTAGGCGTATAGGTCTCCTGGAACCGCCTGGTCTCTCGTCTCCTGGAGATGTTCTTGGCCTCTTTGGAGTAATGGAAACAGACACATTATCCACCCCAGCAACCCCCTCTTTCCCTTGTTTCGTTGAGCTCACCGGAGCTGCACTGGTGCCTACCTGGTTCAGAGAACTCGTGATAGCGGCAACTTTAGCAATTGTTAATGTAAGTTCCGCTGTGTTTCTACTATCGTTTCGTACTCTTTGACGGCCGATACTACCGCCTTCCGAATTCTGTGGACCATCTCTTTAATTTCATTGTGGATGTTGTTCCTTGCGTCCACGAAACTATGGAGCTCATCCACTAAACTTTTCGCTTCTAGTACTCTCGGCTTCTGCATGGTTTTGTTCAACATATTCTGCTTTGGCTGGTGCATCTGTTGCTGCTGCTGTTGCGGCTGCTGCTGTGACTGCTGCTGCAACTTCTGTTGCTCCTTATCACGAGACTGGTGCCCATGTTGGTTTTGCAGGGGCGGAGATCTCGATAAACCGCCTTTGGCGAACGGATTCATCGTTCCAACTTCCTTTTGGTTAGTGCTTTCTTCCATTTTCCAGGGTACCCCCTTCGGACCGCTATCTCCACCCGAAGTAACTAGTTGCCTTCTGTGATCCCATGGTTATCTATGCAAGCAGTGAGGCCATGCTAGGGTTGACACGGCCCCTCATGAGAACCGTGTTCAGAGCCGGATCGGCGTAAGTCGGGAATATTACATCCGAGCCTAGTACTCATCAAGTTTGATGTACGGGTATCGAACGTATCCGAAGGCCTGCCACGGTTTTACCGGGACAGAGGCAGCCATACTGTTATCCTACTCGCCATTTCAAGTCGATATCACCCTTCCTTACGGAGGGAGCAGAGCAGCACGACTGTCAGCCCAAAGTCGTCATATCCTATCCATAAACCGAAAAAATCCTGTCCGTTGATGTTCGCCGTGACCAGTATACCATAATCAGGATTTCACTGATATTAATCCTGATGTGCCGATGGGCACTCCCGCAGAGCTTGTGTGCTTTGAGCGGCACACGGTCGCTTAGGAAGGGCTTGCCTGCGAATACATGCAGCTTTTTATAGAAGTTCAACAGAGCCCACTGCCAAAGTCCACCACATCCTAGACAAGCCCCACAACTCACAGTTGCAGAGGGAGGGGTCGTCAAGCCCTTGGACAAAGTCCCTGCTGCCCTGAGTGTGTGTGTCAAATTTTCTCACTAGGTTTTCTCGGAGATGGCTGAACCGATTTTGACAAACTTAGATTCAAATGAAAGGTCTCGTGGTCCCATACAGAATTCCTGAATTTTATCCGGATCCGACTTCCGCTTCCGGAGTTAAAGGGTAAAATGTGTTCAATATTGTACACCATCACTTAAACAAGCGAAACAAAAAACGTAAACAAATTTCTAGACTGGTCTCAAAACAAAACAAATCGATAGTCATTATAAGTAGGCAACTAAACAAACCCGGTTCCGGAGTGGTAAAGTGTGTTCAATATTGTACACTGCACAGTGGTCCGGATCCACAATTTAGGGGGACAAAAACATTTGTGGCTTTGCTTTATACTTTAGAGCTATGATGTCTTCAGAACAAATGATCAGTGAAAGATAAGCCATATTTTGAAGTATATTGTATTAGGGTGGTTCTTATTATTATGGTGATCCAAAAATTATTTTCCGTATGCGTTGAGATAGAGGACTGCACCCTTCGGCAAAATTGTAGCAAAATTTAACTTATATCAAGCAACTTTGTCGAAGACACTATTGTAGTATCTCTAACGGTTTTAGTGTTACAGCTATTCTAATATAGCAACTTAGTGTGTTCCTAAAAATATCTGAATTTTTGCTCTTGCTTTCTTATTTTTCACTTCTCGTTTTTGGTGTCTTTGAATATCTTTTAGAGTTTATTGAAACCAATTTTTTAATGACTAGCGAATTCGGGTAGCGTTTTCTGAACCGAAGTTATGAGCAAAACTAGTTCAAAAACAGATCATTTTTAAACTGCTATATCTGACATTGGAGCAAATGAAAAAAAATCTGTTTCTTTCATTTTATAGAAAATACTTTCGAGCATGTTTATAAAAAAAATGGCGGAGGAGATATTTTTTTAATTTTTTAAATTGTGTTCAAACATTGGGTTTTTTCATTGAAAAATGCTCTTTCATGTAAGACATTTATTAGCTATATATACTAAAATAAGGTATTACTGTCTTCTAGCGTGTTAAAACTAATTCAGCTGCATAATCGGGAAGAAGGAGTACACTTACGTTGGTTGTTACTATATTCGATAATGCTATTACAGGATTAGGCGTTAAAAGAAATCGTTTGAATACATCCTCTAGATTCACTAAACGATTTAATTTCTGCGAATTTAACTGCTTATACATGCGAATTGTTTTATTTCGACTCTCTTGCGCTTCCTCACTGTACATTATTTGCTATCTGTTTGGTTCCCTTGCGATTAATTGTTGAGCAAGTAGGCTGGATGATCTGGAACAACAGTTATTCTTCATCTGTTTCTCTTTTCCGCCCAAAATAATCATCTTCCAAAAGGAAAACACGGAACTAACAAAGCAGGAAGTGGACAAAGTAAATACAGAAATTGCAGAGCTTTCTCCCACAGTACTTGGGAAAGTACACTGAGGTCTTTTTTTATGCGATCTTTTTTTATGTGGTTTTCTATGCGACTTTTTTATGTGAAGTTTCAGAGTTATGCGGTTTTTTTTATGCGAAGTTTCAGAGTTATGCACTGTGAAAACCGACTTTTGAACCGAGGCCCGGAGGGCCGAGTGTAATATACCATTCGATTCAGTTCGTCGAGTACGCAAAATGTCTGCGTGTGCATGTGTGTGTGTATGTGTGTGTATGTGTGTGTATGTGTGTGTATGTGTGTGTATGTGTGTGTATGTGTGTGTATGTGTGTGTATTTGCGTATGTGTTTATGCAACGTTTTTTGCACTAACTTTTCTCGGAGATGACTGAACCGAATCTCACAAACTTAGATTCAAATGAAAGGTCTCGTGGTCCCATAAAAAATTCCTGAATATTATTTGGATCCGACTTCCAGTTCCGGATATATGGGGTAAAATGTGCAAAAACTTGTGAAAATAAATGCACTAACTTTTCTCGGGGATGGCTTAACCGATTTTCACAAACTAAGATTCAAATGAAAGATCTTGTGGTACCATACGTAATTCCTGAATTTCATCAGGATCCGACTTTCGGATCCGGAAATATAGGGTAAAGTGTGTTAAAAATTTTATACCATCACTGAAAAGAGCGAAAAACCGTGAAAAGTTTTCTAAATCGACCTCAAATCTTTTCCAATTGATAGTTTTTATCAGTAGACGGTCAAACAAATCTATTTCGGTTATTCTTTTAAGAATCGAAGAAAAATAATTTTGAAGAATACCACAGTATTATATATGATGGTATGATTGATATGAGCAAGACATCATTACACCACTAGGTGGATTAAAACAGGTTTTCTGTATTTCTTCACTTCTATTTGACTACACTCTTGAATATTTTTTTTGGATCAATTTAATACCGGAACTTATAAACTTTTCGTCTAGTTTTTACCTTAATCTACCTACAGCAGAAATTAATTGATTGACTTGCTTTCTTCTGGTGAGATGCACTTTTCTTTTCTGGTGTGATGCACTTTTCGTTTCTGGTGAGATGAGAACACAGATAACTAAACAAAGCTGCAAGTCTGAAATTCAGAACACTAGCGCGCGATTTAATCAACTTTTGCTTGTTTTAGTTAAGTTTCGATTGCTCGATGATTGCCACTTTGTTGAACCCGCTAGTCACGATCGGTTATCGCGTATCACGTTGGCGCTTCGGAACTGATCAACTGTGCAACAACTCCGATTAATGGCTTGAGCCTGACTATCCGACTAACTGACTTGTCTACGGGCCGACGCCCGAGACTAACGGATATTTTCCGCGAACTCTCTAAAACTGACTAACTCCTAACTCTTCCCAACTATGGGGTTTTAAGCTCTTTACATTTACTTTTGGGTGAAGCCCGAAGATTTTAGTACAAGCCGAGCTTGTGATTTTAAATTTTTAATTTATTTTACCTTCATGGCACCCTATTTATTCTACAGTACTGGCAAATTCGAAGGAAAATTCACTAAGGCGCGGCATGCCCCCTTACTTACTAAGCTTGATGTTACCTGAAGGGTGAATATCAAGTCGAATGCGTTGGTTTATAACATTGAGGTTTGTAGCTATATCACAAATTTCTATGTTTCAAAGTACTGTTGCACAACTTAATTACTCATTTATTTATTCTGCCTTTCTCATATAGAAGAGTTATGCAATCACTTAAAAAACCGACTAGTGAAAATTGGCCCGGAGGGCCAAGTGTCATATACCATTCGACTCAGTTCATCGAGCTGAGCAATGTCTGTGTGTGTATGTGTAAAATATTCTCACTAGGTTTTCTCGGAGATGGCTGAACCGATTTTGACAAGCTTAGATTCAAATAAAAGGTCTCGTGGTCCCATACAAAATTCCTGAATTTCATCCGAATCCGACTTCCGGTTCCGGAGTTGTAGGAAAAAGTGTGTTCAATATTGTACACCGTCACTTAAACCGGCGAAACAAAATACGTAAAATATTTTCTAAATGGGTCTCAAAACTAAACAAATCGATAGTCATTATCAGTATGCAACTAAACAAACCGATTCCGGTTATACTGGTTCCCGGTATCCGGTTCCGGAAGTACCGGATATAGTGGGCATATATACCAAAATGGATCTCACTCACTTTTCTCAGCGATGGTTTGACCGATTTCCACAAACTTAGATTCAAATAAAAGGTCTTGTGGTCTTCTATGAAATTCCCGAATTTCATCCAAATCAGATTTTCGGTTCCGGAGTTACATTGTAAAGTGTGTTCAATATTGTACACCGGCGCTTAAACCGGCGAAACAAACAACGTAAACAAATTTCTAAACTGGTTTAAAAACTACACAAATAGATAGTCATTATCAGTAGGCAACTAAACATATCGATTCCGGCTATCCTGGTTTCCGGTATCCGCTTCCGTAAGTATCGGAAATAGTGGTCATTTGTACCACAATGGATCTCACTCACTTTTCTCAGCGATGGTTTGACCGATTTCCACAGACTTAGATTCAAATGAAACGTTTTCCTGTCCCATTAGAAATTCCTGAGTTTCATCTGGATCCGATTTCCGGTTCCGGAGTTATAGGGTAAAGTATGTTCAATATTGTTCACCGTCATTTAAACCGGCGAAACAAAAAACGTAAACAAATTTCTAAACTTTTTTTAAAACTACACAAATCGATAGTCATTATCAGTAGGCAACTAAACAAACCGATTCCGGCTATCCTGGTTCCCAGTATCCGGTTCCGGATGTACCGGAAATAGTGGTCATAAATAGAAAAATGGATCTCACTCACTTTCCTCAGCGATGGTTTGACCGATTTCCACAAACTTAGATTCAAATAAAAGGTCTTGCGGTCTTCTACAAAATTCCTGAATTTCATCCGCATTCGATTTTCGGTGTCGGAGTTATAGGGTAAAGTGTGTTCAATATTGTACACTGGCGCTTAAACCGGCGAAACAAACAACGTAAACAAATTTGTAAACTGGTCTCAAAACTACACAAATAGATAGTCATTATCAGTAGGCAACTAAACAAACCGATTTCGGCTATTTTGGTATTTTAGTTCACGGTGGATATTTCTTCTTTCAACAAAGAAACACTTGTCATTTAGGATGTCTGAATGAATAACTATGACTATCTCTATTTTATTTGAATCAATCACTTATTTATATCCTATCCTCTCCTAACTTGGCTAAGTGAGTTTTACAGTATGGATTACTAAAAATCCGGAAGGAGGAGTTAGAACGCGCAGCGTAATTCTGATTTAACCAATGACATGTCTCGGTCATTGTATGATTTGAGTAGGAGAGAGTGAGTAATGTTTCTAGACAAGTGTGTGAGTGTGATACAGAAAGGGGAGGTTGAGAGTAGTAAGGTTTAACTCTCGTGAGTGTCGGTTCGAGTCAGTGTGTTTTCCTAGGTTACTGTTATTCTGAGTCATGTCGATTGAGAGAGGTGTGGGACGTGAAGAAACGGGAAATGACATAACTGTTTTGTTTTGGGTGATATTTGACGCTGATGTTTCCTTATTTACTGTTGTCGTATGAACGCGGTGTTTTCGTTGGGTCGAAGTAAGTGTTGACAATTTAATTGCTTTATGTAGGTGAAGTTTATATTTCAAGTGGGTTTCTGGGTTTCATGACATGGTGGTGGAGTGGAAATTTGTCGAGTACGTGTTTTATGGAAATTTGTCAAGTGCGTGTGGTCTGAAGTGTGGGAAAGATTTAATCTTGAATATTTTACATGGTCTGAAATGTGTGAGGAGATTTAGTGTTACATGCTCATATTACATCATCCCCCTTTTGGAAGAATGATGTAACGAAGGGAAATCATTCTGTAGTGCTTTCTGGGATTAGTTTACCGTTGCGTTCGAACTCCCTAACAATTTTAATGTATATTACAGAGTTTTCTTATAGCTAAAATAACCGAATTTTACAGTTTTTCTCAGAGAAGCTGAGTAAAACTTCACTTACGCCCACGGCAATTATTTTTTGATTTTTCTCTCCTTTTTTTTGTTTTACGTGGTGTTAAGCCCGGTATCTGAATCTTAATACTAAAAGTTTGATGTTACAATTTTGTATTTTATACTTTGATGAGTCTATTTTTGTGAACAATGGTTTTTTCTTTTGACTGTAAATTTTGTATTTCACAATTTGAATCTTGAAGTTGTGTAACTTTAAATGAACCAATATAAAATGGATCTAGCTTGCGTCTATTTTCGTTTTGTAGATACACTATGTCGTTCAATTGTATTTCTATCGGATTGCATAGGTGATCTGTTGTTGATTTTCTGAATTCTTTTTGGTGTATTAAATGTTTGTTTGCTATTTCATGTGATTTGTGTAGTCGGTATTGTAATTCTTTATTGTACATGTCGAAATTATATATCGGTTCAATTTTGTCTGGATAAATTTCTTGTGGTAGTCTGGCTTGTACTCCGAAAACTAGTTCGTAGGGTGTATACCCATGATCTGAGTGTGGCGTTGTGTTATATGAAAATGAATAGTATTGTAACCAATCATCCCAGTCAGATTGATGTTCGTTGATAAAAGATCGCAGAAACTCGTTGAGGCATCTGTGATTTCTTTCCAAAGAACCAATTGTCTGAGGATGATAAGCTGTCGAAAAGGTTTGTTTAATTTTTAACAATTTGCAAATTTGTTCTAGAACCTCGTTTTTCTATTCGGTTCCTCTGTCTACTAACGCTTTAGCTACGATGTTAGCTTCTTTGGTTGGAACAGGTATATATATACAACGTATTTGGTTAGTTCACACTGTATGCTTACAGCGTATCTATTATTGTGGATTGTTTTGGGTGATGGTCCAACAGTATCGATTGCCACTACTTCAAATGGTTTGTTAGGTGTATTAGTAATTTGTAATTTTTCTTTAGTATGTTTAATAATTTTGTTCTTTTTGCAAATTTCACAGGCCTTGATGAAATTAGCAATTGAACTTTTCATAAATTTCCATGTGTATATTTCTCTTAATTTGAGGTACAATCTGTTTTGTCCGATGTGTCCTCCTGTTGGTAATTCATGGTGATTTTTTAATATTGTTTGTATTTCCTGAGGATTACTAATAAACTTCGGTGGTTTGTAGATAATAATTCGTAATGTTTTAATTGTTTTTAGGACGAGACCTTTAAACATTTCCATAGGTACCATTTCAAATATTTTATCATTGCAAGAGATTGCTACTCTGCTAACTTTTAATTTTCTCATTTCTTCTTCATATTTGGAGATTGCAAACACGAGTGTTTGTCTGATATCTCTTATTTCTGTAATTACACGATGCATCGGTTTTTGTTTCTGTATACCTTGATATGTATCAATTATAATGTGGTTGTTTTCGAAAAAACACCTCATTTTCAATAAGTTTCTTACTTCGCTAGGGGTTTCCGTTGAATAAACAGAGAGTTGATCAGGCTCACTGTTGATGCAAGGATTATTACTTAAATTATTCTTATAATAAGTGTTTTTGGTATTATTTAATTTATCCTGTTCTTTCTCCCTTTTTATTAGTTCTTGTTTTCTTGACATTGACCTTGTATTAACCATCAAAATACTGTTTGCCTTTAATTCATCTGAGGACATTATTATGCATGATAACGCATCGGCTGCAACGTTGCTTTTACCTTGGATATATTCTATATTAAATTCAAATTCCTCTAAATCTAACCTCATTCTAATTAATTTGGAGGTTGGGTTTTTCATATTAAATAGAAATACTAACGGTCTGCGATCCGTTCGTATAGTAAATTTGCGTCCGTATAGGTAGGACTTAAAATAATTAATTGACCAATGTATTGCTGTCAATTCTTTCAAAATTACTGATTTATTTTTTTCTCCGGGTGTAAAGCTTTTGCTGGCAAATGCTATTGGTAAGTCATTGCCATTAATTATTTGTGATAAAACTGCACCACATCCAACGTCTGAAGCGTTTGTGGTTAAAATGAATTGTTCATTAAAATCTGGGTATTGTAGAAGTTTTGGTGACATCAAGAAGGATTTTAAGGTTACAAAAGCATGCTGGCATTCTAATGTCCATGAAAATTTCTGGTTTTTCTTTAGTAGCTGATTTAATGGGTAGGCTATGGTTGCGGAATTTGGGACGAATTTTCTGTAATAGTTGCAAAAGGCAACGAATCTTCGCACGTCGTCGCTACTTGTTGGCGTAGGATAATTTTTTATTGCTTCGTATTTATTAGTATCCGGTAGTATTCCTTTGTCTGTAATTTTGTGACCTAAATATGTTACTTCTGTATTAAAAAATTTACACTTATTGAGGTTTAATTTAAGGTTGTACTTCCTAATGCGTTCAAAAACATTTTCTAAATTCTGAAGGTGGTGTTGAATTGAGCATCCAACTACTATAATATCATCTATATATACAAAAGCATGCTCAGGTGTTAATCCTGACATTGCGATTGTCATCATTCGTTGAAAACTGTTTGGACTGATATTTAAAACGGTAATCTTTTAAATTGAAAGTGACCGGATTGGGTCGAAAATGCTGTAAATTTCCTAGAGTTTACTTCTAAGGGTATTTGATGGAATCCTGACATTAAATCCAGAGTTGTAAAATATTTTGCTCTACCAAGCTGATCTAAGATAGCATCAATTCTTGGCAGTGGGAATTTATCGGCTAATATTTTTTTGTTAAGTTGCCGGAAATCAACTACCAATCTCCATTTTGCATTATTGTTTTCTGATTTTTTCGGGACTAGTAAAATTGGATTGTTATATGGTGATATGGATGGTTCGATAATATCATCTCTCAACATTTTGTTTACTTGTGTTGCAATTTCGTTGCTTTGTGAGTGAATCGTTTTGTAGTTTGGAATGTATACTGGGACTCTATCGCTCAGTTCAATATTTTGTGAATAAAAATTGTTTGCCGAAACTGGATCGTCTGGTAAGCAAAATATATCACAATAATTTGAAATTAATTTTTCCAGGCTGTTTTTAGCGTATATGGGTACATTGTTTAAATCGAGTTCAGTTAGGACTTTGTTTTTTCTAGTGTTATTTTTGTTGTTTTTCAAAATTGTTCTTAGGGGTTCTAAAATTGGCTTGAATTCTGATTGGCTGACATTTATAGGTTTGTCAGTAGTATTTATAAATTTTACGAATTGATTTTGTGGTGAAATAATTGCGCTTGCGCAAAATAACCCTTGTTTAATTTCCTGTGAGTGTAGTATCATGCTCTCACTGATATTTAAATTTTGCATTATTCTGATAACTTTGCATCTTCCTGGTATAATGTAGTTTTTATCGATTGTATCTTGAATCGGTATTGCTAATGGAATATTATTAATTGTAAAGTTTAATATCCAACATTCATAATCTATTAGGCATTTATGAGCCGAGAGGAAATCTCTACCTAAGATGCCGTCTGTAGAAATAGGAAAATTTGGGCTTACTAGGTGGAATCTATGTTTAATAGAAACTTCGTTGTTAAATATTAATTCTGTTTCTGTTGATGCGATGGTTTCTATCTCGCCATCGGTAATTCCGGTAAGTTTAATTTTATTATTTATATTGATTGGTTGTTGTGGAGATATTTTGTTTGCTTTAAATACTGATATATCTGCACCTGAATCTATAATAAATGTCCATATTGAATTTGTCATTCTTATACCTACTTTGATAAAATTAGCGGCGTGTATATTCATGGTATACATGGTCTTTCTTAAAAATTTGGGTTCATTGAGTATTGGTTATTATTTTGTAATTGTTCGTACTGACGTGGTATTATATTTAATGTTTCATTTTGTGAGGCATTTTCCGTCTGTTCCTCGTTAGTTAATAATATTCTGTTATTTCCGTTCCTTCGGAAATTTTCGTAGTAGTGACCACCTCTGCGGGGTCTTCCACGTTAATTGGTTGTATTCCGCATATTACCGGAATTCTTGATTATTTGTATTAAAATTATTATGGTTGAAATTATTATTAAAATTATTATGGTTATAATTATTTCTATTATTATGAAATAATTGTTTTTATGCATACCTATTGTATTGCACTGGATATCTGGGTGCATTATATTGTCTTACCCCTCTATTAAAATTATTCACACGTTGTTGGTGCTGTTGAACAAAACGTGTGTGCATTATTTGAGAGTGGATTATTTCGTCTGTACCCAACTCTTGTGCTTTCTGGTTTGCTTCTCTTATGTTGCTGAAATTACCAGCTTTGAGAATTATTTTTAATTCGGTGTTGTTACACCCTTTTACTAGAGCGTTTACCCCTATCTTAGTGCTCATTGATTTTGCCACTGGTAGTGGGAGGTTTTGCTCGACATAGGTATTTTCGAGTTTCGTGCAGAGGGTTTCAATTTCATCGCAAAAACTGTTTATTGAGTTTTTCTGTTTTAAGGTGTTTATTTTCGCTATGATACTTTCGGGAGTGGTCGTGGTTTTATACCTTTCCTCGACTAGTTGTATCAGATTATTGATTGTATTGACTGTTTCAGGGATGCCTTGTCTGGCTTTTCCGGACAGTCTGGTTTTTAGAAATTTTATTGCCATGGCCATGTGGTCTGGCAGAACAAACTCATTCAGCAATCTAGCTGAGTCAATAAATGTGTCTAGGTTCTCGGGAGAACTATCGTAAGGTTGGATAATAGCCGTCGCCTGACGTAAGTCAAACGGTATTGTTGTTTGTGTCATTGTGTCGTTTTTGGTTGCTCTAATGCATGTGAGTTTAAATTGATAGACTTCTTTACGTAAATGTGGAGTTTTTCTAACTCCTTATAATTTTGCATTTCATTTTCGCTTGGATATATATAACATTTATATAAAAAATTTTAATACTTATTTTATAAATTTTTTTTTTAAGAAAAAATCGTTCCTTTCACATTTATAAGATATGGTATGTAGTTTTCTAGACATGAATATACATGCGTAACCACATTTGTGTTTGTCGGGAATCGCCTGTTTGCGTTTTTCCTCGGTACTAATTTTAATTTCATTTAATTTCTTTTTGACCGTTAAAGGCCATTTGTCGTTATAAAAAATTTCCATTGTCGACTAAAAAAATGTTTGTGTACGTAATTTAAATTTAAACGTTGGTCAATTGTACCTGTCGTGCGGCCTTGATTGCTATTTTTTCTGTATATTGTTTGTGCAATTTTATTAGACCTTTCCGTAGCAGATAGCCTATTGCTATTCCTACTAACGCGCAGAGTGCGATGCCTTCCGTTTCCCTCGACGGGGAGGCTATTGTGTTATTGATGGTTTCGTCTGACGAAAACCAACCCATAATCTATATTCACAAATGTTATTATGTCTTATAATCAATATATGCCTAGCTTCTTGTGTCCCTAGCTCTTAATTTAAGCACAGTACCTTTATGTTGTAGATATTCACGCAATCGTCGGAACCTTCCTTCCTTTCTCAGTGGAGCCTTCGTTGGTGGTACACTTTCTTTTTGTTTGGACACAACAAAAAAAAATTCACTTTGAGTGTTCAATTTACCGCAACCAGCAATACAAAATTGATCGGGAATTTCATGATTAACGTCGGTATTCGATTAACTGCACTCAGCAACACAACGTTTTCGGGAAGTTCAAAGCCAACATCGGTATTCGATTAACTGCAACCAGCAACACAACGTTTTCGGGAAGTTCATAACTAATATCAGTATTCAATTAACTGCACCCAGCATCACAAAATTTTCTCGTGAAGTTCATAACTAATATCAGTATTCAATTAACTGCACCCAGCATCACAAAATTTTCTCGGGAAGTTCATAACTAACATTGCACGATGTTTCCCGGTTATTCACTGCTATGAAAAGGGCACCAATTACCGAAATTCGAACTGTTACTAACAGTAGTAACTTCCTTGGAAAAAATAGGCACTTTTGCACTGTTCCGAATTTAGAATCCTGATCATTGTTTATTCCTTTGATTGTTTTCGCCTTATCACATACACGTATAAAACAGTCAATAGCACATTAACTGAAACCGAATAGTTTCACAAGTTCAGGTCCCGAGTATCCGGGAAGAAATCTTATAACCTGTACGCCACGGAATCACTAGTCGGAAAAACACTCGGTCGCCATTTGGTATTTTAGTTCACGGTGGATATTTCTTCTTTCAACAAAGAAACACTTGTCATTTAGGATGTCTGAATGAATAACTATGACTATCTCTATTTTATTTGAATCAATCACTTATTTATATCCTATCCTCTCCTAACTTGGCTAAGTGAGTTTTACAGTATGGATTACTAAAAATTCGGGAGGAGGAGTTAGAACGCGCAGCGTAATTCTGATTTAACCAATGACATGTCTCGGTCATTGTATGATTTGAGTAGGAGAGAGTGAGTAATGTTTCTAGACAAGTGTGTGAGTGTGATACAGAAAGGGGAGGTTGAGAGTAGTCAGGTTTAACTCTCGTGAGTGTCGGTTTGAGTCAGTGTGTTTGCCTTGGTTACTGTTATTCTAGGTCATATCGATTGAGAGAGGTGTGGGACGTGAAGAAACGGGAAATGACATAACTGTTGTGTTTTGGGTGATATTTGACGCTGATGTTTCCTTATTTATTGTTGTCGTATGAACGCGATGTTTTCGTTGGGTCGAAGTATGTGTTGACAATTTAATTGCTTTATGTAGGTGAAGTTTATATTTCAAGTGGGTTTCTGGGTTTCATGACATGGTGTCGAGTGGAAATTTGTCGAGTACGTGTTTTATGGAAATTTGTCAAGTGCGTGTGGTCTGAAGTGTGGGAAAGATTTAATCTTGAATATTTTACATGGTCTGAAATGTGTGAGGAGATTTAGTGTTACATGCTCATATTACACTAGCCTGGTTCCCGGTATCCGGTTCCGGAAGTACCGGAAATAGTGGCAAATGGATCTCACTCACTTCTCAGCGATGGTGTGACCGATTTCCACAAACTTAGATTCAAATAAAAGGTCTTGCTGTCTTTTCCGAAGTTCCAGAATTTCATCCGAAACCGATTTCCGGTTCTGGAGTTATAGGGTAAAGTGTGTTCAATATTGTACACCGTCACTTAAACCGGCAAAACAAAAAACGTAAAGAAATTTCTAAACATTTTTCAAAATAACACAAATCGATAGTCATTAACAGTAGGCAACTACACAAACCGATTCCGGCTATCCTAGTTCCCAATATCCGGTTCCGAACGTACCGGAAATAGTGGTCATATATTCCAAAATGGATCTCACTCACTTTTCTCAGCGATGGTTTGACCGATTTCCACAAACTTAGATTCAACTAAAGGTCTTGCTATCTTCTACGAAATTCCTGAATTTCATCCGAATCCGATTTCCGGTTCCGGAGTTATAGGGTAAAGTGTGCTCAATATTGTACACCGTCACTTAAACCGGCGAAAAAAAAACACGTAAAAAAATTTCTAAACTTTTTTCAAAACTACACAAACTTATAGTTATTATCAGTAAGCAACTAAACAAACCGATTCCGGCTATCCTGGTTCCCAGTATCCGGTTCCGGACGTACCGGAAATAGTGGTCATATATACCAAAATGGATCTCACTCACTATTCTCAGCTATGGTTTGACCGATTTCCACAAGCTTAGACTCAAATGAAAGGTCTTCCGGTCCCATACGAACTTCCTGAGTTTCATCCAGATCCAACATTCGGTTCCGGAGTTATAGGGTAATGTGTGTTCAATATTGTACACCGTCACTTAAACCGGCGAAACAAACAACGTAAACAAATTTCTAAACTGGTCTCAAAACCACACAAATCGATAGTCATTATGAGTAGACAACTAAACAAACCAATTCCGGCTATCCTAGTTCTCTGTATCCGGTTCCGTAAGTAATGGATATAGTGGGCATATATACCAAAATGGATCTCACTTACTTTTCTTAGCGATGGTTTGACCGATATCCACAAACTTAGATTCAAATGAAAGGTCTTCCGGTCCCATACGAACTTCCTGAGTTTCATCCAGATCCGACATTCGACTCCGGATTTATAGGGTAATGTGTGTTCAATATTGTACACCGTCACTTAAACCGGCGAAACAAACAACGTAAACAAATTTCTAAACTGGTCTCAAAACAACACAAATCGATGGTCATTATCAGTAGACAACTAAACAAACCAATTCCGGCTATCCTAGTTCCCTGTATCCGGTTCCGTAAGTACCGGATATAGCAGGCATATATACCAAAATGGATCTCACTCACTTTTCTCAGCGATGGTTTGACCGATTTCCACAAGCTTAGATTCAATTGAAAGCTTCAAATGAAAAGCTTTCGAGCTTTAGATTCAAATGAAAGCTTCAAATGAAAAGTCTTCCGGTCCCATACGAACTTCCTGAGTTTCATCCAGATCCGACATTCGGTTCCGGAGTTATAGGGTAATGTGTGTTCAATATTGTACACCGTCAATTATACCGGCAGAACAAAAAACGTAAAAAAAATTCTAAATTGGTTTTAAAACTACACAAATCGATAGTCATTATCAGTAGGCAGCTAAACGAACCTATTCCGGCTATCCTGGTTCCCGGTATCCGGTTCCGAAAGTATAGGAAATAGTGATCATATATACCAAAATGGATCTCATTTACTTTTCTTAGCGATGGTTTGACCGATTTCCACAAACTTAATTTCAAATGAAAGGTTTTTCGGTCCCATACGAACTTCCTGAGTTTCATCAAAATTCTACTTTCGATTCCGGAGTAATAGGGTAATGTGTGTTCAATATTGTACACCGCCACTTAAACCGGCAAAACAAAAAACGTAAAAAAATTTCTAAACTGGTCTAAAACTACACAAATCGATAGTGGTTTCCGGTATCCGGTTCCGAAAGTACCGGAAATAGTGGTCATATATACCAAAATGGATCTCACTCACTTTCCTCAGCTATAGTTTGACCGATTTCCACAAGCTTAGATTCAAATGAAAGGTCTTCCGGTCCCATACGAACTTCCTGAGTTTCATCCAGATCCAACATTCGGTTCCGGAGTTATAGGGTAATGTGTGTTCAATATTGTACACCGTCACTTAAACCGGCAGAACAAAAAAATGTAAAAATACTTCTAAATTGGTTTCAAAACCACACAAATCGATAGTCATTATCAGTAGGCAGCTTAGATTCAAATTAAAGGTCTTGCGGTCTTCTACGAAATTCCTGAATTTCATCCGAATCCGATTTCCAGTTCCGGAGTTATAGGGTAAAGTGTGTTCAATATTGTACACCGTCACTTAAACCGGCGAAACAAACAACGTAAACAAATTTCTAAACTGGTCTCAAAACCACACAAATCGATAGTCATTATGAGTAGACAACTAAACAAACCAATTCCGGCTATCCTAGTTCTCTGTATCCGGTTCCGTAAGTAATGGATATAGTGGGCATATATACCAAAATGGATCTCACTTACATTTCTTACCGATGGTTTGACCGATATCCACAAACTTAGGTTCAAATGAAAGGTCTTCCAGTCCCATACGAACTTCCTGAGTTCCATCCAGATCCGACATTCGATTCCGGAGTTATAGGGTAATGTGTGTTCAATATTGTACACCGTCACTTAAACTGGCAAAACAAAAAACGTTAAAAAATTTCTAAACTGGTCTCAATACTACACAAATCGATAGTCATTATCAGTAGGCAATTAAAAACCCTTCTTAATCCACCTAGTGGTGTGATAATGCCTTTCTCCTCTTTCATAACAGTCTCATGAAAATATGTTTCATACTTTTATTAAATAATTTTGGATACTAATTTTGACACCAGTTGATTCAGATTGATTCGAGTAGTTCACAAAAGCATGCTTCAGTGTTTATGCCACACAGTCAGCATCATTTTTCCAAACTAGTGCTTGACATTTGCGTTGCCTATTTGCATGAGAACAGTTATGCTAATCTAAAAAAAAAAGCCTTCTTAGTCCACTTAGTTGAATTTTCATATATCTTGAAAAATGAAATTTTCGAAATCGAAAAAAAAAATTTTGATGCCAAAAGGCTTAGAATTGCATGAAACGTCGAGATTTAGTGTCATCTCGTAAAAAATTTGTTTTGAAAAAGTCGACTATTTGGGATTTAGAAAAAAATATGAAAATTTTTCTATGTCCCAGAAGGTTGATTTTTTCAAAAAAAATTTTTTTTAGATGGCACTAAATTTCGATGTTTCATGCAGTTTTAAGAGTTTCGGCATCAAAAAAATTTTTCGATTTTGGAAATTTCATGTACTCTCTCCTATGGTGCTTTTTCAAGATCTAAATTTGTCAAACCTTTACCACCGGGCAGCACCCCTTACGCATGTCCGATTTAGCTCAAATTTTGCATGAAGGCTTTTTTCGAGGTGCTTAAACGTTTGAGCACTAGAGCTTAACGAAAATAGAGGTGATCCCAAAATTTTGGCACCCTTCTATATATATAAGAGCGGTAAAAATCAATGTGTTTTGTAGGTTACGTCACTTATACCATCATATATCTTGAACCAAAAACCACAGCAATTTGATCTTCGAACTTAATCAATGGCAAGACAGTAGCTTTCAAACGAGCCCAAGTTTATTCAAATCGGTTCAGCCATCTCTGAGGAAATTGAGCGCGTTCAAATACAACGCTTTTTGTCGGTTACGTCACTTATACAATCATATCTCCGGAACCAAAAGTCACAGCGCATTTGATCTTTGAACTTGATCAATGGCCCAACAATCGCTTTCAAACGAGCCCAAGTTTGTTAAAATCGGTTCAGCCATCTCTGAGAAAATAGAGCGCGTTCAAATATCTTCGAAAAGTGCACACACACATACACACACACCCACACACACACACACACATACACACATACATTTTCCGATTTCGTCGAACTGAGTCGAATGGTATATAACACTATGGGTCTCCGAGGCTCCGTTCGAAAGTCGGTTTTTCCAGCAATTCTAATACCTTTCTATAGAGAAAGGCAAAACCGATTCCGGCTATCCTGGTTTTCGATATCCGGTTCCGGAAGTACCGGAAATAGTGGGCATATATACCAAAATGGATCTCACTCATTTTTCTCAGCAATTGCTTGACCGATTTCCACAAGCTTATATTCAAATGAAAGGTCTACGAAATTCCTGAATTTCATACGAATCCATCTTCCGGTTCCGGAGTTATATTGTAAAGTGTGTTCAATATTGTACACCGTCACTTAAACCGACCAAACAAAAACCCGAGAAAAAATTTCTAAACTGGTCTCAAAACTACACAAATCGACAGTCATTATCAGTAGGCAATTAAACAAACCGATTCTGGCTATCCTGGTTCCCGGTATCCGGTTCCGGAAATACCGGAAATAGTGGGCATATATACCAAAATGGATCTCACTCACTTTTTTCAACGATGGTTTGACCGATTTCCACAAACTTAGATTCAAATGAAAGGGCTTTCGGTGCCATGAAAATGCCTGAATATCATCCGAATCCGATTTCCGGTTCCGGAGTTATTTTCAAAAACTTAGATTCAAATGAAAGGGCTTTCGGTCCTCTACGAAATTCCTGAATTTCATCCGAATCCATCTTCCGGTTCCGGAGTTATATTGTAAAGTGTGTTCAATATCGTACACCGTCACTTAAACCGGCAGAACAAAAACGTTAAAAAAATTCTCAACTGGTCTCAAAACTAAACAAATCGACAGTCATTATCAGTAGGCAATTTAACAAACCGATTCCGGCTATTCTTGTTCCCGGTATCCGGTTCCGGAAGTACCGAAAATTGTGGGCATATATACCAAACTGGATCTCACTCACTTTTTTCAGCGATGGTTTGACCGAGTTTCACAAATTTAGATTCAAATAAAAGGGCTCCCGGTCCCATATGAAATGCCTCAATTTCATTTGGATTTGACTTCCGGTTCCGGAGTTATAGGGTAAAGTGTGTTCAATATTGTACACCGTCACTTATACCGGCGAAACAAAAAACGTAAACAAATTTCAAAACTGGTCTCAAAACTACACAAATCGATAACCATTATCAGTAGGCAACTAAGCAAACCGATTCCGGCTATCCTAGTTCCCTGTATCCGGTTCCGGAAGTACCGGAAATAGTTTGCATATATACCAAAATGGATCCCACTCACTTTTCTCAGCTATGGTTTGACCGATTTCCACAAACTTATAATAAAATGGAAGGTCTTCCGGTCCCCTTCGAAATTCCTGAATTTCATCCGAATTAAACTTCCGGTTCCGGAGTTATATTGTTAAGTGTGTTCAATATTGTACACCGTCCCTTAAACCGGCAAAAAAAACGTAAAAATTTTTTTAAACTGGTCTCAAAATTACACAAATTGACAGTATTTATCACTAGGCAATAAAACAAGTCGATTCCGCCTATCCTGGTTTCCGGTATCCGGTTCCGAAAGTACCGGAAATAGTGGGCATATATACCAAAATGGATCTCACTCACTTTTCTCCGCGATGGTTTGACCGATTTTCACAAACTTGGATTCAAATGAAAGGATCCCATATAGATTGCTTGAATTTCATCATGATCCGGCTTCCGGTTCCGGAGTTATAGGGTAAAGTGTGTTCAATATTGTACACCGTCACTTAAACCGGCGAAACAAAACACGTAAACAAACTTCTAAACTGGTCCCAAACTACACAAATCGACAGTCATTATTAGTATGCAACTAAACAAACCGATTCCGGCTATCCTAATTCTCTGTATCCGGTTCCGGAAGTACCGGAAATAGTGGGCATGTATACCAAAATGGATCTCACTCACTTTTCTCAGCTATGATTTGACCGATTTCCACAAACTTTTATTCAAATGAAAGGTCTTCCGGTCCCCTACGAAATTCCTGAGCATTTTAATGGTGTCTTACCATCCTCGCCTTCATAGCTTCAGAAGTCGTCCTTTCGTTTTATTACTGGAATCGCTTCTAAACTGGTCGTTTGTCTAGTATCCATGCCGCAGCTCCTCTCCCCGACTACCTGAGCTGGTTTTTCTGCTGGGTTTTAATATTCCTATTCCTATCTCTCTGTTTCTTGAGTATTTAAATATTATTAGTGTGTTAGTGACAGAGTTTTCACACATATATATATATATATATATATATATATTTTCTAATCCCCCATGAATTCTTTGGTATATAATATTTATTTGTTGTATCTTTCTTGTGTTTACGTTGCTTACGTTGCTTTTACATATCCTTATTGTCGTATCTGTATCTTTTCGACATCTTAATTTGAGTGCGTAATTTGCACTTTAGAAAAGTGCAATTCATTCATATTGTACGCTTCTTTTTTTCATTCCGGGGTCACGATCCCCTTGTCCACACACACTTGATCACTCATACTAAGATCATTGCATAAATGCATATATTAGATAGAAATTATGTGCTGGCCAGCGTCATTTTGATAGTCATTACTCTGTCCGCTTGTGTCTTATCTTTTCTCGTCATATGCGTCATATCTCATCCCTATTTTATTTACTTTTTTATTCGAAGTATTCTTTTAGTGAAATATATATTGGACAATCAAAGAGAACTCTAGACATCCGTATCAAAGAGCACGTCGATGAAATAGCGAAAGCATCTAAAGAATTAGAGAAAGGATTACCACATCATTTCAAGTCAAAAGTAGCTGAACATGCCTTTTCTGAAGATCATGAACTCACTACCAACGACATAAAAATCGTAAGACAAATTTCCAACCCATGGAAATCAGACACAGCCGAAAGTTTAGAAATCTTCAAAAATAACTCCATTTCTTTATTAAATCGTGACGAAGGAAATAAGCCCTCCTGGTTATTCAAGTTATTACCGACATATATGATACAAATAGATTTAAAAAATACTCAATCTCTTAATCTCCCACTTCATCAGTTTGTTACCCTCCGCTGACAATCAAACTACCGTCCTACCCGTTTGTTACTACTTTGTTTCTTCCCGTTTTTACCTGTTGACAATAAGACATTTCGTATAAAAGGAGCAGCATTACAGCATTCTTTCAAACAAACTTATAAAACTGATACACTGAAGAAGGATGTAAATAACATTCCGAAATACGCGTATCTGTATTGTAACGTTTGTTATGCTTCATTAAAGTGTAGTGACTTTGTTAAAGTGTAATAACGTGACAGTGAAATAGTGGAATTAAATGGTACATAAATAGTGCAACTATTGAATATATTCCGCTCCAGGTGAAAATAGTGATTCTTGTAGTGTCCTTTCAGTGTTATTTTTATGTTATTTATTGATAAACCATCTTATTTCACCATAGAAATTTTCCTTCCTCTCTTTTTTTCTTCTTCATGTGTTTTCCCCCACTATATATCTTCTTTGACAATGTAACCAATGGCTTTATTTTCCCTCTGATGTATCTTTGTCATCATCCCGATTTTGTCTGCTAATAACCATCAATTTCGCCTTATTTTTCTATTTACGTTTGATGCCCACTTGTTTTCATTATGTTCGTTTCATCGCATAAGTATAATTTTATTTCTTATTGACCCCTCTACCCTCTTAACAGTTTTAATATCCTTCTGCTCGCATTCATGTTTTTTCTCGTGTTCGAATTAATTCATTTCGACTTTCATCTTACATGTTTCACTGATATTTTTCCCTTCTTGGTATATTTTTCATGTTTCTATCTTATCTTACACTGTGGTTTTAAGTTTTCCGTTGAATTCTTATGTCAACGTATCATTGTATGATGTTTACTGTTAATTTCTGTTATAACTGTATCCTGTTTCTCTTTATTTCAATTACTCTCAGGATTTCAGTTTCCCTTATATTTTTAATATTACTTCCTTTATATTTAGTTTTCCGATGAAACTCTTAATACAATATATTTTTTTTTTTTTTTTTTTTTTTTTTTTTTTTTTTTTTTTAAATAACTATTTATTGGAATATGAGTTAAAATTAAATTATTAAGATTTAAATTGGGTGTTCAGCCACAAGTGGTGACTTTTCAGCCCTGTTATATATATATATATATATATATATATATATATATATATATATATATATATATATATATATATATATATATATATATATATATATATATATATATATATATATATATGATTTGGTTATTACCATGAAGACATCATTTGCTTCCGCAATTCTGAGATTTTTGTGTAGGGAAAATTCTAAACCTACTTGTATTGTGTAATGGGGAAAAGGAACTTATATACTAACTTACTAACTAATACAGAGAGCGAATCGATTCAATTGAAGATTGCATCGATTTTTGTCGGAATTTGCTTATAATATTATGTGACATTACATCTAATGGTTCTATATTTGTGAGTCTGTGTAACTCGTTTGTACTAAACCAGGGAGGACGCTTCAGAATCATTTTCAGAATTTTATTCTGAATCCTTTGAAGCGTTTTCTTCCTGGTGGAACAACAGCTTGACCAAATTGGTACCGCATAAAGCATGGCTGGTCTGAAAATTTGTTTATAAATTAACAATTTGTTTTTTAGACAGAGCTTAGAATTTCTGTTTATAAGAGGATATAAACATTTAATATATTTATTACACTTTGCCTGGATTCCTTCAATGTGATCCTTGAAAGTGAGTTTTTTGTCATACGTTAAACCTAAGTATTTAGCTTGATCAGACCATGTCAATTCCAAGCCATTCAATTTGAGAATGTGATTATTGTTTGGTTTAAGAAAAGAAGCTCTTGGCTTGTGAGGAAAGATAATTAATTGCGTTTTTGCTGCATTTGGTTTAATTTTCCATTTTGACAGATAATCACTGAAAATATTTAAACTTCTTTGTAGGCGACTGCAGATCACTCTTAGATTTCTACCTGTGGCTAACAGACTTGTGTCGTCACAGAATAGCGATTTCTGACAACCAACGGGTAGATTTGGAAGATCAGAAGTGAAAATATTATACAAGATTGGAGCTACACTCGAACCCTGCGGAACACCGGCTCGTACGGGTAGCAATTCAGATTTACAATTCTGATAGCTAACCTGAAGAGTACGATCAGTTAAATAATTTTGAATCATTTTGATCAAATAAATAGGAAACTGGAAATCAGACATTTTTGCTATTAAACCTTTGTGCCAAACACTGTCGAATGCTTTTTCTATGTCTAGAAGAGCAACTCCAGTGGATAACCCAGAAGATTTATTTGATTTTATCATGTTCGTTACTCTGACAAGTTGATGAGTAGTTGAATGTTCATGACGAAATCCAAACTGCTCTGGTAAAAAAATTGAATTCTCATTTATATGAGTCATCATTCTTAACAAGATAATTTTTTCAAAAAGTTTACTGATAGAAGAAAGTAAGCTAATTGGGCGATAACTTGATGTTTCTGCTGGGTTTTTATCAGGTTTTAGGATAGGAATTACTTTAGCGTTTTTCCATCTTTTTGGGAAGTAAGCTAATGAAAAACACTTGTTGAAAATTTTAACCAGGAGTCTCAAGGCAACATCGGGAAGATTTTTAATAAGAATATTAAAAATTCCATCATTACCAGGAGCCTTCATGTTTTTAAGTTTTCTAATAATTGATTTAATTTCATCAAAATTCGTCTCAATAATGTCATCGTGTGATAACACTTGAGTTGAAATATGATCATATTTCAGTGAGACTTCATTTTCAATAGGACTCACAACGTTCAAATTAAAATTGTGGACACTCTCGAACTGCTGAGCAAGTTTTTGAGCTTTTTCGCCATTTGTAAGAAGTATTTGATTTCCTTCCTTGAGAGCAGGAATAGGTTTCTGAGGTTTCTTAAGAACCTTAGAAAGTTTCCAGAAAGGTTTAGAATATGGTTTAATTTGTTCAACTTCTTTAGCGAAATTTTCATTTCGCAAAAGAGTAAATCTATGTTTAATTTCTTTTTGTAAATCCTTAACTATGTTTTTCATAGCAGGATCACGAGAACGTTGATATTGTCGTCGACGAACATTCTTCAACCGAATGAGCAGTTGAAGATTGTCATCGATGATAGGAGAATTTAATTTAGTTTGAGCTTTGGGAACTGAAAGATTTCTAGCTTCGATAATATAATGATTCAAATTATCAATTGCTGTGTCGATATCCGCAGAATTTTCTAAAATAGTTTCATGATCCACATGATTTTCAATGTGAGATCTGTAATCCAACCAATTTGCTCTATGATAGTTGAAAATAGAACTAATTGGATTAATTATAGCTTCGTTGGAAAGTCTGAATGTTACAGGAAGATGATCTGAGTCAAAATCAGCATGAGTAATCGGTTCACTACAAATGTGACTTTGATCTGTTAGAACCAGATCAATTGTAGACGGGTTTTTCACGGAAGAGAAACAAGTAGGATTACTGGGATGAAGAACTGTAAAGTAACCAGCTGAGAGTTGATTATGAAGTATTTTACCATTACTGTTATTTTGCCCACAATTCCACTGGACATGCTTAGCATTTAAGTCCCCTATTACGAAAAATTTCGATCGATATCTTGTAAGTTTTTGCAAATCGCCTTTAAAGAAATTTAATTGTTCGCCGGTGCATTGGAATGGCAAATATGCTCCAGCGATGAAATAAATTCCATGAATGGTTTCAACTTCGATTCCCAAGCTTTCAATAACTTTAGTATTGAAAGAAGGTAAAATTCGATGTTTAATTTGCCGTTGGACAAAAATGGCAACTCCACCACCAATTCCAGTAAACCTGTCAAATCGATGAACCACATAATGTGGATTACTTTTCAATTTTACATTTGGTTTAAGAAAAGTTTCTGTCACAATGGCAATATGAATTTTGTGATCTTTGAGAAAATTATAAAATTCATCTTCACTCGATTTCAAAGATCGAGCATTCCAATTTAAAATATTCAAATAATTATTTAACATCACTGTTAAATTTTAAATTCATTATAATATTATTTGCAAATTTCCATCCGATTTGAAATGCTTCAAAAAGTGATGAAGTCGAATTCATTTGGATGATCATTTGAAAAAGTTGATCTTGTAGGTAGATCATTTTATTTTCAGTTATATCGCCTAAATCGACTTCATTTAAAGAAGCGAATGGCATTGAAGGAATATTTGTAGGTAGACTGCCATTAGAAGAAGATGATTTGGCCGGTCTACCTATTAATAAATTGTTTTCGTTAGAAGAAGAACTGCAAGGCGGTCCTGTGTTTTGATTATTTACATTAGAAGAAATAGGAGATAGATTTCTACCTAATATACCAGCATAACTGACATTAGAAGAAGATGATGACGAGGTCGATCTACCTGTCAATAAATTGTTTTCGTTAGAAGACGAATTGGCAGGTGCCTTAGAAGAATTTTCAGGTATGTTCTGTAAATTTAAGGTCGTTGATTTGACTTGTTGTCTAAGCGAACGAGCGTTTAAAATTTTTTCCCTGACAGGACATTTCAAATAATTGGATTTATGATTTCCATTGCAATTTGAACATGAAAATTTATCAGTGGTTTCATTCATTGGACAAGCGTCTTTCGAATGCGATTTACCACAATTCAAACACCGTATATCCATATGACAATTTTTGGTTCCATGACCGAAGCCTTGGCAACGACGACATTGCGTTAAGTTTGCAATACGATTATGCCGTTTATAATGTTCCCAATGAATTTTAATGTGGGAAATGAAACGTACTTTTTCTAAAGTTTTCAAATTGTTTACATCACTTCGATTGAAGTGTATTAGGTAAAGTTCATGGGAAATTCCAGAGCGTGGTTTAGAAGTACCATTCGCTCTTTTTTTCATAAGTATTACTTGGGAAGGGGCAAAACCAAGCAATTCTTTTAGTTCATTTTTAATTTCATCAATACTTTGATCATTTGATAATCCTTTCAAGACAGCCTTGAAGGGTCTGTCTGATTTTATATCATATGAATAAAATTTATGAAGTTTTTCGGACAAATATCGAATAAGACGTTCGTAATCTTCCAATCCATCCACCAAGACTCGACATTCTCCTCTTCGTCCGATTTGAAATGAGACTTTTACTTCCGGGAGAAAAGTAGAAAGCTCAGTACGGAATGCTTTGAAGTCGGAAATCATCACCGTCACTGGTGGCATAGATTGATGTTTCTTCCCAGAACGACAAGCGTCCATTTTGGGAATTTTTGAAGAATTTTCTTCTATGTCGCTACAATCGGATTCAGGAAGAATCTCGTAAATATTGTTAGACGGCATAGGATCAACGGAAGGGAAATCCGTCCGTTGTCTTTTATTTTTACATTCAGATTCTATAAGATCGTGAATGTTATTAGAAAAATGTTGAATAACGGATTGTGATTTATTCCGTATTGAATTATTTTTAGCCTTAGGCTTGTTGCCTTTCCGGTTGGACGCAGGCATTTTTGAAATTAATGAAATTTTAAATTAAATTAACTAGGCTAAATTAGTCTTCGATTAGACTCCTAGCTAGCCTTAAAAAAGGCTGATTAATTTCTTAGTCACTCTAATATCACTCTTTGTATCACTTAGTCACTCTAATATCACTCTTTGTATCACTTAGTCACTTAGTTAGTGATTCAGGTAGCCTTGAAAAAGACTGAAGCCTTGAATCAATGAAACTCTAGGTAGCCAGAAAAAAAAATTCCAGGAGCCAAGAGCTATACGCGTGCGGTGCGAACGACTGTTCAACACCGACTGAATACAATATATTTATTTTCGTGTATACATTTTGAATCGTTTTATTACTTTTCTAATGTCTCTTTGATATTTATTTTTTTATTATCTTGGTATTCGGTGCTAACGTTCGGTACCTCAATCCGAATACTTTTTCAATCGGTTATTGTGAACCTTTCCTAGTCTATTCCCATTTTTTATAGTTGTTGTTTGCTCACTAGGAAGAGCGACTACTGCATACGGTCCTCTCCAAAGTGATTGTAATTTTTGTCCTGCGCCTGTGGGATTGGCTTTACTAGCACTAAGTCTCCCCACATTGGTTGCCATTCGTTGGAGTTTTTATCATACAATTCTTTGTGCTTTTGTTAAGATGCAATTAGATTCTCCCGGGCTTGATGATGAAGTCGTTTAATTGTAGATCGCATTTCATTGACGTAGTCATAGTAGAGACCATCCTCATAGTAGAGACCATCATTATCGTATTTGTAAACGGAGTTCGGAATGTTCGCCCGTCTTCCGTATAGTAACCCGTTAAGGAATTTACAGTTGTATTATATTTGAAACTGAAGAATGGGAGTAATTGATCACATTTTTTTTTTTTTAAATAACTATTAATTGGAATATGAGTTAAAATTAAATTATTAAGATTTAAATTGGGTGTTCAGCCACAAGTGGTGACTTTTCAGCCCTATTATATATATGATTTGGTTATTACCATGAGGACATTATTTGCTTCCGCAATTCTGAGATTTTTGTGTAGGGAAAATTCTAAACCTACTTGTATTGTGTAATGGGGAAAAGGAACTTATATACTAACTTACTAACTAATACAGAGAGCGAATCGATTCAATTGAAGATTGCATCGATTTTTGTCGGAATTTGCTTATAATATTATGTGACATTACATCTAATGGTTCTATATTTGTGAGTCTGTGTAACTCATTTGTACTAAACCAGGGAGGACGCTTCAGAATCATTTTCAGAATTTTATTCTGAATCCTTTGAAGCGTTTTCTTCCTGGTGGAACAACAGCTTGACCAAATTGGTACCGCATAAAGCATGGCTGGTCTGAAAATTTGTTTATAAATTAACAATTTGTTTTTTAGACAGAGCTTAGAATTTCTGTTTATAAGAGAATACAAACATTTAATATATTTATTACACTTTGCCTGGATTCCTTCAATGTGATCCTTGAAAGTGAGATTTTTGTCATACGTTAAACCTAAGTATTTAGCTTGATCAGACCATGTCAATTCCAAGCCATTCAATTTGAGAATGTGACTATTGTTTGGTTTAAGAAAAGAAGCTCTTGGCTTGTGAGGAAAGATAATTAATTGCGTTTTTGCTGCATTTGGTTTAATTTTCCATTTTGACAGATAATCACTGAAAATATTTAAACTTCTTTGTAGGCGACTGCAGATCACTCTTAGATTTCTACCTGTGGCTAACAGACTTGTGTCGTCACAGAATAGCGATTTCTGACAACCAACGGGTAGATTTGGAAGATCAGAAGTGAAAATATTATACAAGATTGGAGCTACACTCGAACCCTGCGGAACACCGGCTCGTACGGGTAGCAATTCAGATTTACAATTCTGATAGCTAACCTGAAGAGTACGATCAGTTAAATAATTTTGAATCATTTTGATCAAATAAATAGGAAACTGGAAATTAGACATTTTTGCTATTAAACCTTTGTGCCAAACACTGTCGAATGCTTTTTCTATGTCTAGAAGAGCAACTCCAGTGGATAACCCAGAAGATTTATTTGATTTTATCATGTTCGTTACTCTGACAAGTTGATGAGTAGTTGAATGTTCATGACGAAATCCAAACTGCTCTGGTAAAAAAATTGAATTCTCATTTATATGAGTCATCATTCTCAACAAGATAATTTTTTCAAAAAGTTTACTGATAGAAGAAAGTAAGCTAATTGGGCGATAACTTGATGTTTCTGCTGGGTTTTTATCAGGTTTTAGGATAGGAATTACTTTAGCGTTTTTCCATCTTTTTGGGAAGTAAGCTAATGAAAAACACTTGTTGAAAATTTTAACCAGGAGTCTCAAGGCAACATCAGGAAGATTTTTAATAAGAATATTAAAAATTCCATCATTACCAGGAGCCTTCATGTTTTTGAGTTTCCTAATAATTGATTTTATTTCTTCAAAATTCGTCTCAATAATGTCATCGTGTGATAACACTTGGGTTGAAATATGATCATATTTCAGTGAGACTTCATTTTCAATAGGACTCACAACGTTTAAATTAAAATTGTGGACACTCTCGAACTGCTGAGCAAGTTTTTGAGCTTTTTCACCATTTGTAAGAAGTATTTGATTTCCTTCCTTGAGAGCAGGAATTGGTTTCTGAGGTTTCTTAAGAACCTTGGAAAGTTTCCAGAAAGGTTTAGAATATGGTTTAATTTGTTCAACTTCTTTAGCGAAATTTTCATTTCGCAAAAGAGTAAATCTATGTTTGATTTCTTTTTGTAAATCCTTAGCTATGTTTCTCATAGCAGGATCACGAGAACGTTGATATTGTCGTCGACGAACATTCTTCAACCGAATGAGCATTTGAAGATTGTCATCGATGATAGGAGAATTTAATTTAGTTTGAGCTTTGGGAACTGAAAGATTTCTAGCTTCGATAATATAATGATTCAAATTATCAATTGCTGTGTCAATGTCCGCAGAATTTTCTAAAATAGTTTCATGATCCACATGATTTTCAATGTGAGATCTGTAATCCAACCAATTAGCTCTATGATAGTTGAAAATAGAACTAATTGGATTAATTATAGCTTCGTTGGAAAGTCTGAATGTTACAGGAAGATGATCTGAGTCAAAGTCAGCATGAGTAATCGGTTCACTACAAATGTGACTTTGATCTGTTAGAACCAGATCAATTGTAGACGGGTTTTTCACGGAAGAGAAACAAGTAGGATTACTGGGATGAAGAACTGTGAAGTAACCAGCTGAGAGTTGATTATGAAGTATTTTACCATTACTGTTATTTTGCCTACAATTCCACTGGACATGCTTAGCATTTAAGTCCCCTATTACGAAAAATTTCGATCGATATCTTGTAAGTTTTTGCAAATCGCCTTTAAAGAAATTTATTTGTTCGCCGGTGCATTGGAATGGCAAATATGCTCCAGCGATGAAATAAATTCCATGAATGGTTTCAACTTCGATTCCCAAGCTTTCAATAACTTTAGTATTGAAAGAAGGTAAAATTCGATGTTTAATTTGCCGTTGGACAAAAATGGCAACTCCACCACCCATTCCAGTAAACCTGTCAAATCGATGAACCACATAATGTGGATTACTTTTCAATTTGACATTTGGTTTAAGAAAAGTTTCTGTCACAATGGCAATATGGATTTTGTGAACTTTGAGAAAATTATAAAATTCATCTTCACTCGATTTCAAAGATCGAGCATTCCAATTTAAAATATTCAAATAATTATTTAACATCACTGTTAAATTTTAAATTCATTATAATATTATTTGCAAATTTCCATCCGATTTGAAATGCTTCAAAAAGTGATGAAGTCGAATTCATTTGGATGATCATTTGAAAAAGTTGATCTTGTAGGTAGATCATTTTATTTTCAGTTATATCGCCTAAATCGACTTCATTTAAAGAAGCGAATGGCATTGAAGGAATATTTGTAGGTAGACTGCCATTAGAAGAAGATGATTTGGCCGGTCAACCTATTAATAAATTGTTTTCGTTAGAAGAAGAACTGCAAGGCGGTCCTGTGTTTTGATTATTTACATTAGAAGAAATAGGTGATAGATTTCTACCTAATATACCAGCATAACTGACATTAGAAGAAGATGATGACGAGGTCGATCTACCTGTCAATAAATTGTTTTCGTTAGAAGATGAATTGGCAGGCGTACCTGTATTTTCAGGTATGTTCTGTAAATTTAAGGTCGTTGATTTGACTTGTTGTCGAAGCGAACGAGCGTTTAAAATTTTTTCCCTGACAGGACATTTCAAATAATTGGATTTATGATTTCCATTGCAATTTGAACATGAAAATTTATCAGTGGTTTCATTCATTGGACAAACGTCTTTCGAATGCGATTTACCACAATTCAAACACCGTATATCCATATGACAATTTTTGGTTCCATGACCGAAGCCTTGGCAACGACGACATTGCGTTAAGTTTGCAATACGATTATGCCGTTTATAATGTTCCCAATGAATTTTAATGTGGGAAATGAAACGTACTTTTTCTAAAGTTTTCAAATTGTTTACATCACTTCGGTTGAAGTGTATTAGGTAAAGTTCATGGGAAATTCCAGAGCGTGGTTTAGAAGTACCATTCGCTCTTTTTTTCATAAGTATTACTTGGGAAGGGGCAAAACCAAGCAATTCTTTTAGTTCATTTTTAATTTCATCAATACTTTGATCATTTGATAATCCTTTCAAGACAGCCTTGAAGGGTCTGTCTGATTTTATATCATATGAATAAAATTTATGAAGTTTTTCGGACAAATATCGAATAAGACGTTCGTAATCTTCCAATCCATCCACCAAGACTCGACATTCTCCTCTTCGTCCGATTTGAAATGAGACTTTTACTTCCGGGAGAAAAGTAGAAAGCTCAGTACGGAATGCTTTGAAGTCGGAAATCATCACCGTCACTGGTGGCATAGATTGATGTTTCTTCCCAGAACGACAAGCGTCCATTTTGGGAATTTTTGAAGAATTTTCTTCTATGTCGCTACAATCGGATTCAGGAAGAATCTCGTAAATATTGTTAGACGGCATAGGATCAATGGAAGGGAAATCCGTCCGTTGTCTTTTATTTTTACATTCAGATTCTATAAGATCGTGAATGTTATTAGAAAAATGTTGAATAACGGATTGTGATTTATTCCGTATTGAATTATTTTTAGCCTTAGGCTTGTTGCCTTTCCGGTTGGACGCAGGCATTTTTTAAATTAATGAAATTTTAAATTAAATTAACTAGGCTAAATTAGTCTTCGATTAGACTCCTAGCTAGCCTTAAAAAAGGCTGATTAATTTCTTAGTCACTCTAATATCACTCTTTGTATCACTTAGTCACTTGGTTAGTGATTCAGGTAGCCTTGAAAAAGACTGAAGCCTTGAATCAATGAAACTCTAGGTAGCCAGAAAAAAAATTCCAGGAGCCAAGAGCTATACGCGTGCGGTGCGAACGACTGTTCAACACCGACTGAAATTGATCACATGTTTTCGGTTCGTTACCTACGTATTGTCTTAAATAGGTTTTCAATTCCCTATTCGATCGTTCCACCAAGTTTGCTTATGGATGATATATACTTGTAGTAATCTTTTTAATTTTTAAAATTTTACATACATTTTTCATAAGAGAACTAACAAAGTTGGTTCCATTATCGGTTACTAATTCGGCAGGTGTCCCATATTAACTTATATAATTATTTACGAAAGTTTGCGCGACCGCGGCACTTTTCCATCGGTGCTACAATTAAATATCTAGTCAGATCGACAAGTCCGTATCTATTACCCCATTCTGACTCAGGTAATACCACTATGTCCATATACAATTTCTCGTATGGTTCGGACGATGTCGTGGTAAATCTCATTGGAATTTTGTTCGATTCGATTTTATTTTTCTGGCACGAGTTACATTGTTTAACATAATTTTCAATATCCTTTCGCATATTAGTTCAATGTAATAGCGGACTTATTCTCTTCAACATTCGTTTGCTTCCAACATGTTCACCTAGAGGAGCATCGTGGAATTCTTTCAATACAGTTTCGCGGTCTTTTTCTGGCACCCACATCCTGTCTTTTTTCGGTGCGTATAGTGTGAGTATTTTATCAAATTTCTCGGCAATAAATCTCAACACATTTGCCTCAGAGGTTTTCTGCATGTTTCGAAAAGAAAAAAATTTGCATGTTCTTTGCATTTTTTATGTCTTCATGACAGTTAGTGAATGCATCTACCAACCCATCTATTAGAATTCTTCTATCGGTTATTGATCTACTCGAGCCATTTAGAACCAATCCCCATATTTTACGTTCTGGGATTGCAAATACTCTTCCATTCAGATAGTCCTTCAAACCGTGTGGTAGGTCTTTCAGTTCGGCTAATTCTTTATACGCTGATCTACTATTTACTACTATGAGAGTACCGTCAAATTCGCTTTCACTAGCTTTATGTTTTCAAAATTTTAGTCGATCAAAATCGATATCATTATTAATCATACTTATTTCATATTCTTCGAAATATGGGAGTGCTCCCAAATCTTCATTTTCGTCCTATTAGGAGTCTATGTTTTCTAATCATTATCTTTGCCTAGTTTATAGCGAATGTCCATTTCCAAACCTTGTTGTTTCAGACGTAGATGCGTTAGCGTAGGCGAAGTTTCTTTTAAATGCCATATTGAAATCAGCGGTCGATGATCAGTGTATACAATAAATCTCTGAACATAAATAAAGTGTTTAAAACGGTTCACTACCCATACGATGGCTAACAATTCTTTTTCAATCGTATGGTATTTCCTTTCAGCACCTACTAGGCCTCTGCTTGCATATGAAATGGGCCTATCGATCGATTTTTCATTAGAGAGTACTGCTCCAATAGCGTACTCGCTCGCATCTGTCGTGATCACGAACGTATCTTTATAGTTCGGTCTAACTAACAGCGTGCCAGAAGTTAAAAAAATTTGCAAATCCAAGTAAACTTAATGTTCTTACGCAAGAGATCTTTCCATGGTTCACGCTTCTCTGCTATGTGAGGTATGAATTTTCTGTAGAAATTTACTGTTCCTAAGAATGACCGGACACCTTTGACTGTTTTTGGTACCGCCATCTCTTTTATTGTTTTTGTATTGTCCTCCATAGGACGAATTCCTTCTTTGTCAATTGCATTTCGGAAATACATAATTTAATTTTTCAATATTAGGCATTTACCTGGCTCGACTTTTAGATTATGTAGGCGGAGAGCCTCTAAAACTTTGCGTAAGTTTTCATTGTGTTCGTAGATGGTAACACCGAAAACAATTATATCATCCAGATAGACGATTGTTTTAAATCCTTATATCTCATTAAGTACCGTATTCATTAATCTTCGGAACGTCGACGGGCTGTTACGCAGGCCCATAGGCATTCTTGTGAATTCAAAGTTGCCTTTTGGAGTTGAAAACGCTGTCTTGGCTGCATCTTTTGAGTTAATTGACACTTGGTGAAATCCTGATTTCAAATCCAAGGTAGCAAAATATTTACTGTTTCCAAGATTATCTAGAATCTCGTCAATTAGTGGAATTGGGTATACAAATGGCTTTGTAACTAAATTTAAAGCCCTGAAGTCAACCACGATTCTGTTGAGAATTGATTAAGATTGAGATTGGTTTATTTTTATCAGTTCTTCAACTTATATAGTCTATTCTCTCCTAGCCTAGCTAATTCGTTTTTACAATTGGGATCACTGAGAATCCGGGAGGAGGAGTTGGAACGCGCAATGTAAATCTGGCTTAACCAATGGGACTCGTTGTATCGTGTCGGCCATTGTATATTTCGTGGATAAGAGAGTGAGTAAAGCTTCTTGATGAGCGAGAGCGGGTGTGATACGGAGAGGAGATGGCGATAGCATGTTGGGTTATTCTCGTGAGTGTCGGTTTAAGTTAGTGTGTGTTCTTGAGTTACTGTTATTCTAGGTCGTGTTGACTTGTATCGATTTTGGGACATGAGGGACGTGAAGAAGAGGGAAGTGACACAGGCTGTTGTGTTTTTGTTTTCTGTTACTTCGATGACATAACGATTTGAAACTTCATGCTTCCTTGTTTCTGTAGTCGAATTTTATTACCACTGCGTTTTTTCGCTGGGTCACCGAAACGTGCAAGTTTTGATATTTTAGTTGCCTTCATGTAGGTAATGTTTTTATTTTATGTAGGTTTATAGGTTTTCGTGGAAGGGAGCTTTTACGGGTTTTTGTTAAGCGCGTATGGTCTGGGGTGTGTGAAAGATTTAGTATTAAATATTCATATTACATGGTCTGGAATGTGTGAGGAGATTTAGTGTTAAAGGCTCATATTACACTGTATTTCTTGTTACCAAATTCATCGTCCTACTTGCGAACATATAAGACTGGTGCATTCCACGGGCTTTTGCTAGGCTTTATGATACCTTGTTTACGCATTTCTTCAATTTCTTCATTAATATGCCTCTTCGTAGCTTCTGGAAATCTGTATTGCCGTTTATTGATCGGCACATTTGAAGTGGTTTCAATTTCGTGCACTGCCGCATCGGTGATAGTTAATTTGCCCCCCTTTGGATAGAATACATCGCTATAAGATGCCATAATTTTCTCTATATCCACAAAACTTGTTCTTTTTAATTGAATCATATTTAGTGATTGTAATACTTTATCCGTTCGGTCTCGACCAGTTATTCGACCGTATCTTTTATTTTCCGTAAGAATTACGTCTTGATTTGCATCTAAATCAAGGAAATATTTATCTTCCTCGTCACATTTTCTGTCTATACAATCTTTTCCTTCTTCATTATTAATATTAGTCCCACAACAGGGAAGCATACCATCTGAACGATCGTCGTTTTTGTACATATCATAGTTTTTCTGGTACGGTGCATTAATGTCATTATTTTTATTCACTTTCTGGTTCATTTCATATTTACATCTTTGGCTTCTCATTATTATCATTTACTTCGTTATTTCTTTCATCATTCCTGCGGATTGATATTTCAATGTTGTACTCATCCTTATCTGCAGGACGCATCCCTTAATGCTCAGTTGCATGTACCTTTTCTTTTCTTGTTACTGGTATATTTGCTACATTATTGTGCTCGTTTGGTACACTTAGCATTTGTACTCGAAATTCTGAGTGACATACATTGTGTATATCTTTAAAAACTCTGCTCCAATGATTCCAGAAACACACAAATCTTTTACTATATAAAATCTAACTCTGTAATGAGTTTTTCCAATCATCATCGTGACTTTTACTGACCCAATAGTCTGTGATTGAGTTCCATCAAAGCCAGCAATGTACAAATTATCTATATAGTTTATTTTCTCTGATCCTATTTTCGCGACAGTTTCCCATCTCATTACGTTATAAAATGCTCCAGTATCGAGCAATTATTTAATTTTTGTCGTGAATACGACTTACTTTACTATGGGGTGCCTTTTCAAAATTTACTCTCTGAGAGAGTGATAAGTTTTTGATCGTGAATATCTGTTGTTGTATCTAACGAATCAACATAATTTCTACTACATGCCATCGGAAATATGATTACAATTTTATGATGAAATTTTCAGTTTTGTGACATAATCTTAAATAATTCAAAATTAAACTTTTCTGAAATGTTTGGTATAAACGAGTATCAAAGAGAATAATTCATAAGGCGCGTTTGACTTTCTCTATTTTTAAAGCTCATAGCTCAGTGATCTGTGAAAGGTTTTATATAATCTAACTACCAATAGAATCGAAATTTTTCTACTTAAACGTGTATAGAAAAGGCACTGAAGTATTTCAATAGTACACTATTGAAAAACCTGTCTCATTTGACCCATGTCAACACCAGCCAATCAGAACGCGTTCTGAGGAAGAGAACAAAATATCAACTGCTGCACAACAAATCGTTCGAGAAAAATGTTCCGAAAAGAGACTCTGTTCTCCTGTTTCTGATGAGCTTCATATGATTCTGATTTTGGTTCAAAAGTGAGAGGTATTTTCCGTAAGCATATCCAACCTTGGTCACTGTGTATGCTAGTTACATACTTATTCATAAATCTCATTCTTAAAATACCCCTTACTTATTCATAAATCTCATTCCCAAAATACCCCCCAATTCTCCACTACGTCAAACTTCGTTTGGAAAATTTTTCCTGCGATGATGAAGATTAGTTCTACGGTATCTAATGTTTTTCTAACAGTACCTGTTACCCCGGAATATTCAATGACTTCGTTGTATATGCTCCAATATACACTGCGTTTCGTCTTCTTATCAAGTTGCCAAATGCTCCAGTGTCTACCAGCAACTGCATCTCGTTATTTGGTTTGTTTGCGATCTCAACAACATCATACATTCGTTGTCTTTCGTCTTATGTTATTTGACCCATGTCCCTTCTTTATGTTTTTTGCTATCTTTTTCTTCAAGGTTCGTATCACTCTTCATTGGTTTTCGGAGTTCTTGATGCTCCATATCTCATTTGATCAGGCATATTTCTGGTCCTGATATTATGATCATATTTTCGAAATATTTTCCTGTTACTTTATGTCATGCAGTTTACCCATAGTTGTTTCGCATTGTGTTTGATATGTTTATTATCAAAATTGTTATCGTCGATTAAGCACCCGTCGTTGCAATTATATTCGTTGCGTAAGCTTCGATTGTGTTTATGAGAATTTTCGATTTGTCCCTCTGGATAATATTCATATTTTTTGTTTTTCCAGAGTTTTCGTTTATCAATTGCATGGTAGAGTAGCGGCCGATTTTCAATATTTGATAATACATTGCTGAACTACGCCTCTTCTTTTAGGAATCTTAATAATTCTTGAAATTTAAGCTGCCTATGATTGTTGGCTAAATGTTTTAATCTTTCATTCGATAATCCTGCTATAAAATGAATCGTTAATCCTCTTTCTGCGAAGGATTTCTGTACTTTTTCTTGACCTTGATTCCCTTGCTGAGTGTCAATATATTCCATTATTCGTAGCGCTCTTTCAGCGTACTCTTCCAAAGGTTCTGAATATTGTTGTCGAGAGTTTCGATCCTCATAAAAATCTCTTCTACAGTGATTTTCAAACCGAATACGTCTCTTAAATTCCTGAACATAGCCTTTACTGTATCAGCTCTTATTCTATTAATACAGGTTGCCGCTTTACCTTTTAATTTCATTAGTACTACATTTAGTAGTGGTTTCTGGTTTTCCCCTTCCGGGATGTCTTCTGTAAAATACTCTATTCGCTCAATAAAAGGCTCTCATTCGTCTACTGGCCCGTGGAATTCCGGGATACATTGTATTGCCTCTAGCATTTGACATTGGTACCCACCGCCTCGCATTATTGGTCATTGTATAGTACAAAGCTTCAACTGCTGCGAGCCCTGCGTGGTTGAATTTCGTTCGCATTGGCATTTTTGTTTATTATTGAGCCAGCCCAACTCGTTGCTCTCAAATTTGTCATGCCCGCCGTGTGCGAAACCAAACTGTCTTTGTTAATTCCGCTATAAGGATCGACGACGGCATAGGTAGCAACAACATACCGTACCATACTCGTGGTTTAATGTTGTTGTTTACCGTATGCGACTCAAAGTCAATGTTGGTTTATTATTATTATAGTCATATACTGCTTCTTTTCCCCGTACTCTGTTTTTATTTCGGTTGCCAGATTGTTTTGGTGCGTTGCCGTTTCTGGTGAGATGAGAACACAGATAACTAAACAAAGCTGCAAGTCTGAAATTCAGAACACTAGCGTGCGATTAAATCAACTTCTGCTTGTTTTAGTCCAGTTTCGACCGCTCGTCGTGATTGCCACTTTGTTGAACCCGCTAGTCACGATCGGTTATCGCGTATCACGTTGGCGATTCGGAACTGATCAGTTGTGCAACAACTCCGATTAATGGCTTGAGTCTGACTATCCGACTAACTGACTTGTCTACGGGCCGATGCCGGAGACTAACGGATATTTTCCGCGGATATAACTCCTAACTCTTCCCAACTAAGGAAGAGACTACGACCTGAGCGTTTGAGGTTCTTAAACACGCAGAAGGTGCGCTCACCGATGCAGCTGTTTGAATGCGTCGACGTCTGCTTTCATCCAACGCACAAGAAGAAATGATCGATTTTGGACTACGGTTCCCCTTTTATAACTTTCAGTTGAAGATATGTGCCTGATTACCATGTTTTAAAATTTTACAAAACTTAATTTTTGAGTTGTTTGTGGTTATATCACACTGCTGAAAATATTATCCTAAATTCCTGATCATATTTTTGATGAAATAGTGAAAGAATTATGTTGCTGCCTTTAATACAAGTCGAGATATTAAGTTCCCCTTCATTGGAACTAACAAGTTATTTTTTGTCACTAACTTTTGCGCTCCTACTTCCTTTGTCTCTTCACCATCTCAATGTCAACTTACTAGATCTATGTCGTTATTTAGTCATTTCGTTCTCCTTCCCCCCTTTTCCATGACATTTTACACAACATTTACTTCTGTATGTTTTGCCTTTTTCTTATAGAAAGGTTATGCAATCACTGTGAAAACCAGAGATGCCAGATATTTTCATAGAAAATCTGTATTGATTCGTATAAAATATCTGTATTTATCTGTATTCGCTAATAAAATGAAATTTCTACAATGCAATTATGTTAAAAGGTGTTGTTCCAATAGATTATGGTTATAGAGTGGTAGATTAAATTTCATATCTTATATTATAATCATCGACGAAATTTTAGAGTTTTTTCCTATCAACAACAATTGAATTATGGTGCCATATACTCGTCTGTTTGAAAATGTTCACTTCATAAGTTGAGATGGATTTCCAAAACCCAATATGAAACGTCGAGTCAGGTAATACAACTGTCAGTCTGGCAATAATGTTTCATGATGCCAAGACTTGTCTAACTTGTAAGTTCAATTTAGTTACAAATTTTAATATAAATGGATTTCAGTGTTCTTCATTAAATATCTGCTCAAAAAATATATATTTTAAAAAGTGATTTGTACGTTGATTCCTAAACGTTTATCTCGTCATTGCAATCAAATACTAATAGATAGCTCAAATACTAATAGATAGCTCAAATACTAATAGATAGTTTATTTTTTTCCTTAATACTTTTGGTGAAATCTGTATAAATCTGTATTAAATTTAAGAAATCTGTAAGAAATTTGTACTCTGTATTAAATCTGTATGCGTATGTAAAAATCTGTATAATACAGATAAATCTGTATAAATGGCATCTCTGGTGAAAACCGACTATTGAACCGAGACCCGGAGGGCCAAGTGTCATATACCATTCGACTCAGTTCGTCGAGTACGCAAAATGTCTGTGTGTGTATGTGTGTATGAGCGTATGTGTGTATGTAACGTTTTTTTGTACCAACTTTTCTCGGAGATGGCTAAACCGATTTACACAAATTTAGATTCAAAGGAAAGGTACTTACTCTCTTACTCTATCAGTCGTAGACCACGCGGGTCTCTGCTGTATACAGGAGGCGTCTCTATTCAACTCGGTTCATGGCTGTTCGCCGCCAGCCTCGGTAGCTGCGAAGGGTCCGCAGGTCGTCCTCAATTTGATCGATCCATCTTGCCCGCTGCGCGCCTCTTCTTCTTATACCGGTCGGATCATTATCGAGAATCATTTTAACCGGGTTGTTCTCCGACATTCTAACAACATGCCCGGCCCACCGTAACCGCCCGACCTTGGCCGTTTGGACGAGGGTTGGTCCTCCCAGCAACTGGTGCAGTTCATGGTTCATTTGCCTTCTCCACGTACCGTCTTCCATCCGCACTCCACCGAAGATGGTTCGCAACACCTTCCGTTCAAAAACAGCTAGTGCGCGTTGGTCCTCCGCAAGCATTGTCCAGGACTCATGCCCGTAGAGGATAACCGGTCTGATCAGCGTTTTGTAGATAGTTAACTTCGTACGACGGCGAATTTTGCTCGATCGAAGCGTCCTGCGCAGTCCAAAGTAAGCACGATTTCCTGACAATATGCGTCTCTGAATTTCTCTGCTGGTGTCATTATCGGCAGTCACCAGTGAGCCCAAGTACACGAACTCGTCGACCATTTCGATTTCATCACCACCAATCAGAACTCGTAATGGGTGGCTGACGTTATCTTCTCTCGAGCCCCTGCATTTCATGTACTTTGTCTTTGACACATTGATGTCTAGTCCGATCCGCTTGGCCTCAGCTTTTAGTCCGATGTACGTATCTTCCATCTTCTCAAAGTTGCGTGCTATAATATCAATATCATCAGCGAAACCAAGTAGCTGGACGGACTTTCTGAAAATCGTGCCACTCGTGTCTATCCTCGCTCTTCTTATCACACCCTCCAAAGCAATGTTGAATAGCAGACACGAAAGGCCATCACCTTGCCGTAGCCCTCTGCGAGTTTCAAAGGGACTCGAGTTTATCCCCGATACTCGAACAACGCACATCACTCGATCCATCGTAGCCTTGACCAATCGTATCAGTTTGTCCGGGAATCCGTAGTCGTGCATGATTTTCCATAGCTGTTCTCGATCGATTGTGTCGTAGGCTGATTTGAAATCGATGAATAAGTGATGTGTGGGCACATTGTATTCGCGGCACTTTTGCAACACCTGGCGGATGGCGAACACTTGGTCCGTGGTAGCACGTTCACCCATAAATCCTGCCTGATATTGTCCCACGAATTCGTTTGCAATCGGTGAAAGTCGACGGCATAAGATTTGGGAGAGTACCTTGTAGGCGGCGTTCAGCAGAGTTATCGCGCGGTAATTGCAGCACTCCAGCTTATCGCCCTTTTTGTAGATGGGACACACGATTCCTTCCATCCATTCCTCCGGTAAAATCTCGTCCTCCCAGATCTTGGTAACGACCCAGTGCAGTGCTTTCACTAGTGCATTACCACCGTGTTTTAGTAGCTCGCTTGGTAGTTGATCAACACCAGCAGCCTTATTATTTTTCAACCGGCTTACCACCTCCTCCACTTCTTGGAGGTCTGGGACCGGCAGTCTATCGTCCTCCGCACGCGTTCCCAAGTTCGTTACCGCGCCGCCACTTTCGTATTCCGCCACATCGCCATTGAGGTGCTCGTCGAAATACTGCCGCCACCTCTCGATCACCTCACAGTGGTTCGTGAGAAGATCCCCGTTGGTGTCCTTGCACATATCGGCCTGTGGCACATGGCCTCTGCGCGAACGGTTCACCTTCTCGTAGAACTTCCTTGTGTCATTAGCACGGAACAGCTGTTCCATCGCTTCGCGATCTCGGTCTTCCTGTTGGCGCTTTTTTCTACGGGATACCGAGTTTAGTCTGTTCCGCGCCTGTCTGTATCTCTCCTCGTTTGCTCTCGTCCGGTGTTGCAGCTTACTCGCCCAAGCTGCATTCTTCTCGGCCACTAACTGTTCACATTCGTCGTCGAACCAGTCGTTCCTTACGTTCGGTGCCGCCGTACCTAGCGTTGCTGAAGCAGTGCTACCTATGGCAGATCGGATGTGTCTCCAGCCATCTTCAAGAGTAGCTGCACCAAGCTGCTCTTCCGTTGGTAGTGCCACTGCCAACTGCTGCGCGTAATCTTGGGCTACTCCTGCATCCCGGAGCCGCGCAATGTTAAACCGCGACGATCGGTTTCGACGTCGGGTAGCCACCGTCGAAAGTTTTGAGCGCATGCATACAGCAACCAAGTAGTGGTCCGAATCTATATTCGCACTGCGGTAGGTGCGAACATTGTTGATGTCCGAGAAGAATTTTCCGTCGATCAAAACGTGGTCGATTTGGTTTTCGGTTTGTTGGTCAGGTGATCTCCAGGTAGCTTTGTGGATATCCTTGCGGGGAAAGAAGGTGCTTCTGACTACCATTCCTCGGGAGGCCGCAAAGTTGACACACCGTTGGCCGTTGTTATTCGATGCGGCATGCAGGCTGTTCGGCCCGATTACCGGTCGGTACATTGCCTCCCTTCCTACCTGGGCATTCATGTCACCGATGACAATTTTTACGTCTCTGCGTGGGCAGCCGTCATAGACTTGTTCCAGCTGCACGTAGAACGCTTCTTTCTCGTCATCGGGTCTCCCTTCATGTGGGCAGTGCACGTTGATGATGCTGTAATTGAAAAAACGGCCTTTAATTCTCAACTTACACATCCTAGCGTTGATCGGCTGCCACCCAATCACTCGCTGACGCATCTTGCCCAGCACTATAAAGCCAGTTCCCAGCTCGTTAGTTGTGCCACAGCTTTGGTAGAAGGTAGCCGCTCGATGTCCGCTTTTCCACACCTTCTGTCCCATCCAACAAAGCTCCTGCAGCGCTACGACGTCGAAGCTGCGAGGATTTAGTTCGTCGTATATTATCATGTCGCAGCCTGCGAAACCTAGCGACTTGCAGTTCCATGTTCCAAGTTTCCAATCGTAGTCCTTATTTCGTCGCGTGGGTCTATGCCGATTGTTCCGGGTCGTATTATCTCCTGTATTGTTTGTAATTAAAGTTTTATGGGCGGCTTATTAGGCCTACGCCAACCCCCTGTCTCGCCGGAGGATCATCGTGCTTGCTCTGTTTAACGTCCCAACTAGCACTAGGACGATCCCGTTGGTGGGGTTGCCACCTTGGATTTAGCTGGACGGGATGCAGCATTTCATACTCAGCCGCTGGATACCAGAACAGACGCTGTTTGAAGCCGCTCCTAACATGGAGTACAGACGCTCCGACATCCTCTAAAGAGGACCCCCTTCCCTGTCAGCATACGACCAAGGTCCCACCGGGGTTGGTTACCCGATCTTTCCTATGGTTGCTCGTACCCCAGCCGGCACCGCGGGGAGGTAGGGATAGGAGTTACTGGACAAGAGGCTGAGAACCACAATGGGGCCTGAATTGCGCATTGTCCAGTCGTTTACCAGCCAGGAAAGGTCTTGTGGTCATAAAAAAAATCCTGAATATTATTTATATCCGACTTCCGGTTCCGGAGTTATGGGATAAAATGCGCAAAAAAATGAAAACGTGTGTTTAAACTTTTCTCATAGATGGCGCGACCGATTTTCACAAACTTAGCTCCTATTGTTCCATATGTAATTAATGAATTTCACCCGGATCCAGAAATAGAGGGTAAAGTGTGTTTAAAATTTTATACCATCACTGAAAAGGGCGAAAAACCGGAAAAAATTTCTAAATCGACCTCAAATCTTCTCCAATTGATAGTTTTTAATAGTAGACGGTCAAACAAACCGATTTCAGTTATTCTTTCAAGAATCTAAGCAAATTGTTTAGATAAATACCACAGTATTATATATGATGGTATGATTGATACGAGAAAGGCATCATTACACCACTAGTTGGATTCAAACAGGTTTTTGCTGGAAAAACGTGTATAAGTGACGTAACCGACAAAACGCGGTATATTTTTAGGCGCTCAATTTTCTCAGAGATGGCTGAACCGACTTTAACACACTTAGGCTCGTTTGGAAGCTACTTTCGAGCCATTGATCAAGTTTATAGATCAAATGGCTGTAACTTTTGGCTCCGGAGATATGATTGTATAAATGACGTAACCGACAAAACGCGTTGTAACTTTACGCGCTCAATTTTCACAGAGATGGCTGAACCGATTTTAGCAAACTTATGCTCGTTTGGAAGCTACTGTCGAGCCATTGATCAAGTTTAAAATCAATTGGCTGTAACCTTTGGTTCCGGAGATATGATTGTATAAGTGACGTAACCGACAAAACGCGTTGTATTTTTACGCGCTCAATTTTTTTAAAGATGGCTGTACCGATTTTAACAAAATTATGCTCGATTGAAAGCTACTATCGGACCGTTTATCAAGTTCGAAGACCAAAATGTTGCGACTTTTGGTTCCAGAGATATAACGGTATAAGTGGTGCTATGGTGATTTTTCAAGATCTATGAAAATTTCACTAAGTGGACTAAGAAGGGTTTTGCCTTTCTCTATAGAAAGGTATTAGAATTGCTGGAAAAACCAACTTTCGAACGGAGCCTCGGAGACCCATAGTGTTATATACCATTCGACTCAGTTCGTCGAGATCGGAAAATGTTTGTGTGTGTGTATGTATGTGTGTGTGTGTGTGTATGTGTGTGCACTTTTCGAAGATATTTGAACGCGCTCAATTTTCTCAGAGATGGCTGATCCGATTTTAACAAGCTTGGACTCGTTTGAAAGCTACTGTCGGGCCATTGATCAAGTTCGAAGATCAAATGGCTGTGACTTTTGGTTCCGGAGATATGATTGTATAAGTGACGTAACCGACAAAAAGCGTTGTATTTGAACGCGCTCAATTTTCTCAGATATGGCTGAACCGATTTTAACAAACTTGGGCTCGTTTGAAAGCTACTATCGGATCATTGATCAAGTTCGAAGATCAAATGGCTGTGACTTTTGGTTCCGCAGATATGATTGTATAAGTGACGTAACCGACAAAAAGCGTTGTATTTGAACGCGCTCAATTTTCTCAGAGATGGCTGATCCGATTTTAACAAACTTGGGCTCGTTTAAAAGCTACTGTCGTGCCATTGATCAAGTTCGAAGATCAAATGGTTGTGACTTTTGGTTCCAGATATATGATTGTATAAGTAACGTAACCGACAAAAAGCGTTGTATTTGAACGCGCTCAATTTTCTCAGAGATGGCTGAACCGATTTTAACAAACTTGGGCTCGTTTGAAAGCTACTATCGGATCATTGATCAAGTTAGAAGATCAAATGGCTGTGACTTCTGGTTCCGGAGATATGATTGTATAAGTGACGTAACCGACAAAGTGTTGTATTTGAACGCGCTCAATTTTCTCAGAAATGGCTGATCCGATTTTAACAAACTTGGACTCGTTTGAAAGCTACTGTCGTGTATTGATCAAGTTCGAAGATCAAATGGTTGTGACTTTTGGTTCCAGATATATGATTGTATAAGTGACGTAACCGACAAAACACGTTGATTTTTACCGCTCTTATATATATATATATATATATATATATATATATATATATATATATATATATATATATATATATATATATATATATATATATATATATATATATATATATATATATATATATATATATATATATATATATATATATATATATATATATATAAAAGGGTGCCAAAATTTTGGGATCACCTCTATTTTCGTTAAGTTCTAGTGCTCAAAAGTTTAAGCACCTCGAAAAAAGCCTTCATGCAAAATTTGACCTAAATCGGACATGCTTAAGGGGTGCTGCCCGGTGGCAAAGGTTTGACAATTTTCGATCTTGAAAAAGCACCATAGGGGGGAGTACATGAAATTTCCAAAATCGAAATTTTTTTTTTGATGCCAGAACTCTTAAAACTGCATAAAACATCGAAATTTAGTGTCGTCTCAAAAAAAAATTTTTTTTTAAAAATCAACTTTCAACAAGTCCCAAAAAGTCAATTTTTTCAAAAAAAAATTTTTTCGAGATGACACTAAATCTCGACGTTTCATGCAATTCTAAGCCTTTTGGCATCAAATTTTTTTTTTCGATTTCGAAAATTTCATGTACTCCCCCCTATTATGATTTTTCAAGATATATGAAAATTCCACTAAGTGGACTAAGAAGGCTTTTGCCTTTCTCTATAGAAAGGTATTAGAATTGCTGGAAAAACCGACTTTCGAACGGAGCCTCGGAGACCCATAGTGTTATATACCATTCGACTCAGTTCGTCGAGATCGGAAAATGTCTGTGTGTGTGTGTATGTGTGTGTTTATGTGTGTGCACTTTTCGAAGATATTTGAACGCGCTCAATTTTCTCAGAGATGGCTGAACCGATTTGAACAAACTTGGGCTCGTTTGAAAGCTACTGTCGGGCCATTGATCAAGTTCGAAGATCAAATGGCTGTGACTTTTGGTTCCGGAGATATGATTGTATAAGTGACGTAACCGACAAAAAGCGTTGTATTTGAACGCGCTCAATTTTCTAAGAGATGGTTGAACCGATTTTAACAAACTTGGGCTCGTTTGAAAGCTACTATCGGATCATTGATCAAGTTCGAAGATCAAATGGCTGTGACTTCTGGTTCCGGAGATATGATTGTATAAGTGACGTAACCGACAAAAAGCGTTGTATTTGAACGCGCTCAATTTACTCAGAGATGGCTGAACCGATTTTAACAAACTTGGGCTCGTTTGAAAGCTACTGTCGTGCCATTGATCAAGTTCGAAGATCAAATGGTTGTGACTTTTGGTTCCAGATATATGATTGTATAAGTGACGTAACCGACAAAACACGTTGATTTTTACCGCTCTTATATATATAAGGGTGCCAAAATTTTGGGATCACCTCTATTTTCGTTAAGTTCTAGTGCTCAAAAGTTTAAGCACCTCGAAAAAAGCCTTCATGCAAAATTTGACCTAAATCGGACATGCTTAAGAGGTGCTGCCCGGTGGCAAAGGTTTGACAATTTTCGATCTTGAAAATGCACCATAGGGGGGAGTACATGAAATTTCCAAAATCGAAAATTTTTTTTGATGCCAAAACTCTTCAAACTGCATAAAACATCGAAATTTAGTGTCATCTCAAAAAAAAATTTTTTTTTTAAACATCAACTTTCTGGGACTTCGAAAAATTTTCATATTTTTTCTAAGTCCCAAAAACTCGACTTTTTCAAAAAAAAAAATGTTTTTTCGAGATGACACTAAATCTCGACGTTTCATGCAATTCTAAGCATTTTGGCATCAAATTTTTTTTTTCGATTTCGAAAATTTCATGTACTTCCCCCTATGGTGATTTTTCAAGATATATGAAAGTTCCACTAAGTGGACTAAGAAGGCTTTTAGCCTTTCTATATAGAAAGGTATTAGAATTGCTGGAAAAACCGACTTTCGAACGGAGCCTCGGAGACCCATAGTGTTATATACCATGCGACTCAGTTCGTCGAGACCGGAAAATGTCTGTGTGTGTGTGCACTTTTCGAAGATATTTGAACGCGCTCAATTTTCTCTGAGATGGCTGAACCGATTTGAACAAACTTGGGCTCGTTTGAAAGCTACTGTCGGGCCATTGATCAAGTTCGAAGATCAAATGGCTGTGACTTTTGGTTCCGGAGATATGATTGTATAAGTGACGTAACCGACAAAAAGCGTTGTATTTGAACGCGCTCAATTTTCTCAGATATGGCTAAACCGATTTTAACAAACTTGGGCTCGTTTGAAAGCTACTGTCGGATCATTGATCAAGTTCGAAGATCAAATGGCTGTGACTTTTGGTTCCGGAGATATGATGGTATAAGTGACGTAACCGACAAAACACGTTGATTTTTATCGCTCTTATATATATAAGGGTGCCAAAATTTTGGGATCACCTCTATTTTCGTTAAGTTCTAGTGCTGAAAAGTTTAAGCACCTCGAAAAAAGCCTTCATGCAAAATTTGACCTAAATCGGACATGCTTAACGGGTACTGCCCGGTGGTAAAGGTTTGACAATTTTCGATCTTGAAAAAGCACCATAGGGGAGAGTACATGGAATTTCCAAAATCGAAATTTTTTTTTTGATGCCGAAACTTTTAAAACTGCATGAAACATCGAAATTCAGTGTCCTCTCAAAAAAAATTTTTTTTGAATAAATCAACTTTCTGGGAAGTCGACTTTTTCGAAAATTTTTTTGTCGAGATGACACTAAATCTCGACGTTTCATGCAATTCTAAGCCTTTTGACATCAAAATTTTTTTTTCGATTTCGAAAATTTCATGTACTCCCCCCTATTATGATTTTTCAAGATATATGAAAATTCCACTAAGTGGACTAAGAAGGCTTTTATTAGATTAGCATCACTGATTACAAATAGGCAACGCAAATGTCAAGCACTAGTTTGGAAAAATGATGCTGACTGTGTGACATAAACACTGAAGCATGCTTTTGTGAACTACTCGAATCAATCTGAATCAATTGGTGACAAAATTAGTATCCAAAATTATTTAATAAAAGTATAAAACATATTTTCATGAGATTGTTATGAAAGAAGAGAAAGGCATTATCACACCACTAGGTGGATTAGGAAGGGTTTTGCCTTTCTCTATAGAAAGGTATTAGAATTGCTGGAAAAACCGACTTTCGAACGGAGCCTCGGAGACCCATAGTGTTATATACCATTCGACTCAGCTCGACGAGATCGGAAAATGTCTGTGTGTGTGTATGTGTGTATGTGTGTATGTGTGTGCACTTTTCGAAGATATTTGAACGCGCTCAATTTTCTCAGAGATGGCTCAACCGATTTTAACAAACTTAGGCTCGTTTGAAAGCTACTATCGGGGCATTGATCAAGTTCGAAGATAAAATGGCTGTGACTTTTGGTTCCGGAGATATGATTGTATAAGTGACGTAACCGACAAAAAGCGTTGTATTTGAACGCGCTCAATTTTCTCAGAGATGGCTGAACCGATTTGAACAAACTTGGACTCGTTTGAAAGCTACTGGCGGGCCATTGATCAAGTTCGAAGATCAAATGGCTGTGACTTTTGGTTCCGGAGATATGATTGTATAAGTGACGTAACCGACAAAAAGCGTTGTATTTGAACGCGCTCAATTTTCTCAGAGATGGCTGATCCGATTTTAACAAACTTGGGCTCGTTCGAAAGCTACTGTCGGGCCGCTGATCAAGTTCGAAGATCAAATGGTTGTGACTTTTGGTTCCAGATATATGATGGTATAAGTGACGTAACCGACAAAACACGTTGATTTTTACCGCTCTTGTATATATAAGGGTGCCAAAATTTTGGGATCAACTCTATTTTCGTAAAGTTCTAGTGCTCAAAAGTTTAAGCACCTCGAAAAAAGCCTTCATGCAAAATTTGACCTAAATCGGACATGCTTAAGGGGTGCTGCCCGGTGGTAAAGGTTTGACAATTATCGATCTTGAAAAAGCACCATAGGGGGGAGTACATGAAATTTCCAAAATCGAAAATTTTTTTTGATGCCAAAACTCTTAAAACTGCATAAAACATCGAAATTTAGTGTCATCTCAAAAAAAAATTTTTTTGAAAAAATCAACTTTCCGGGACTTAGAAAAATTTTCATATTTTTTCTAAGTCCCAAAAAGTCGATTTTTTCAAAAAAAATTTTTTTCGAGATGACACTAAATCTCGACGTTTCATGCAATTCTAAGCCTTTTGGCATCAAAAATTTTTTTTCGATTTCGAAAATTTCATGTACTCCCCCCTATGGTGATTTTTCAAGATATATGAAAACATCACTAAGTGGACTAAGAAGGCTTTTTGCCTTTCTCTATAGAAAGGTATTAGAATTGCTGGAAAAACCGACTTTCGAACGGAGCCTCGGAGACCCATAGTGTTATATACCATTCGACTCAGCTCGACGAGATCGGAAAATGTCTGTGTGTGTGTGTGTGTGTGTGTGTGTGTGTATGTGTGTATGTGTGTATGTGTGTGCACTTTTCGAAGATATTTGAACGCGCTCAATTTTCTCAGAGATGGCTCAACCGATTTTAACAAACTTAGGCTCGTTTGAAAGCTACTATCGGGGCATTGATCAAGTTCGAAGATAAAATGGCTGTGACTTTTGGTTCCGGAGATATGATTGTATAAGTGACGTAACCGACAAAAAGCGTTGTATTTGAACGCGCTCAATTTTCTCAGAGATGGCTGAACCGATTTGAACAAACTTGGACTCGTTTGAAAGCTACTGGCGGGCCATTGATCAAGTTCGAAGATCAAATGGCTGTGACTTTTGGTTCCGGAGATATGATTGTATAAGTGACGTAACCGACAAAAAGCGTTGTATTTGAACGCGCTCAATTTTCTCAGAGATGGCTGATCCGATTTTAACAAACTTGGGCTCGTTCGAAAGCTACTGTCGGGCCGCTGATCAAGTTCGAAGATCAAATGGTTGTGACTTTTGGTTCCAGATATATGATGGTATAAGTGACGTAACCGACAAAACACGTTGATTTTTACCGCTCTTGTATATATAAGGGTGCCAAAATTTTGGGATCAACTCTATTTTCGTAAAGTTCTAGTGCTCAAAAGTTTAAGCACCTCGAAAAAAGCCTTCATGCAAAATTTGACCTAAATCGGACATGCTTAAGGGGTGCTGCCCGGTGGTAAAGGTTTGACAATTATCGATCTTGAAAAAGCACCATAGGGGGGAGTACATGAAATTTCCAAAATCGAAAATTTTTTTTGATGCCAAAACTCTTAAAACTGCATAAAACATCGAAATTTAGTGTCATCTCAAAAAAAAATTTTTTTGAAAAAATCAACTTTCCGGGACTTAGAAAAATTTTCATATTTTTTCTAAGTCCCAAAAAGTCGATTTTTTCAAAAAAAATTTTTTTCGAGATGACACTAAATCTCGACGTTTCATGCAATTCTAAGCCTTTTGGCATCAAAAATTTTTTTTCGATTTCGAAAATTTCATGTACTCCCCCCTATGGTGATTTTTCAAGATATATGAAAACATCACTAAGTGGACTAAGAAGGCTTTTTGCCTTTCTCTATAGAAAGGTATTAGAATTGCTGGAAAAACCGACTTTCGAACGGAGCCTCGGAGACCCATAGTGTTATATACCATTCGACTCAGCTCGACGAGATCGGAAAATGTCTGTGTGTGTGTGTGTGTGTGTGTGTATGTGTGTATGTGTGTATGTGTGTGCACTTTTCGAAGATATTTGAACGCGCTCAATTTTCTCAGAGATGGCTCAACCGATTTTAACAAACTTAGGCTCGTTTGAAAGCTACTATCGGGGCATTGATCAAGTTCGAAGATAAAATGGCTGTGACTTTTGGTTCCGGAGATATGATTGTATAAGTGACGTAACCGACAAAAAGCGTTGTATTTGAACGCGCTCAATTTTCTCAGAGATGGCTGAACCGATTTGAACAAACTTGGACTCGTTTGAAAGCTACTGGCGGGCCATTGATCAAGTTCGAAGATCAAATGGCTGTGACTTTTGGTTCCGGAGATATGATTGTATAAGTGACGTAACCGACAAAAAGCGTTGTATTTGAACGCGCTCAATTTTCTCAGAGATGGCTGATCCGATTTTAACAAACTTGGGCTCGTTCGAAAGCTACTGTCGGGCCGCTGATCAAGTTCGAAGATCAAATGGTTGTGACTTTTGGTTCCAGATATATGATGGTATAAGTGACGTAACCGACAAAACACGTTGATTTTTACCGCTCTTGTATATATAAGGGTGCCAAAATTTTGGGATCAACTCTATTTTCGTAAAGTTCTAGTGCTCAAAAGTTTAAGCACCTCGAAAAAAGCCTTCATGCAAAATTTGACCTAAATCGGACATGCTTAAGGGGTGCTGCCCGGTGGTAAAGGTTTGACAATTATCGATCTTGAAAAAGCACCATAGGGGGGAGTACATGAAATTTCCAAAATCGAAAATTTTTTTTGATGCCAAAACTCTTAAAACTGCATAAAACATCGAAATTTAGTGTCATCTCAAAAAAAAATTTTTTTGAAAAAATCAACTTTCCGGGACTTAGAAAAATTTTCATATTTTTTCTAAGTCCCAAAAAGTCGATTTTTTCAAAAAAAATTTTTTTCGAGATGACACTAAATCTCGACGTTTCATGCAATTCTAAGCCTTTTGGCATCAAAAATTTTTTTTCGATTTCGAAAATTTCATGTACTCCCCCCTATGGTGATTTTTCAAGATATATGAAAACATCACTAAGTGGACTAAGAAGGCTTTTTGCCTTTCTCTATAGAAAGGTATTAGAATTGCTGGAAAAACCGACTTTCGAACGGAGCCTCGGAGACCCATAGTGTTATATACCATTCGACTCAGCTCGACGAGATCGGAAAATGTCTGTGTGTGTGTGTGTGTGTGTGTGTGTATGTGTGTATGTGTGTATGTGTGTGCACTTTTCGAAGATATTTGAACGCGCTCAATTTTCTCAGAGATGGCTCAACCGATTTTAACAAACTTAGGCTCGTTTGAAAGCTACTATCGGGGCATTGATCAAGTTCGAAGATAAAATGGCTGTGACTTTTGGTTCCGGAGATATGATTGTATAAGTGACGTAACCGACAAAAAGCGTTGTATTTGAACGCGCTCAATTTTCTCAGAGATGGCTGAACCGATTTGAACAAACTTGGACTCGTTTGAAAGCTACTGGCGGGCCATTGATCAAGTTCGAAGATCAAATGGCTGTGACTTTTGGTTCCGGAGATATGATTGTATAAGTGACGTAACCGACAAAAAGCGTTGTATTTGAACGCGCTCAATTTTCTCAGAGATGGCTGATCCGATTTTAACAAACTTGGGCTCGTTCGAAAGCTACTGTCGGGCCGCTGATCAAGTTCGAAGATCAAATGGTTGTGACTTTTGGTTCCAGATATATGATGGTATAAGTGACGTAACCGACAAAACACGTTGATTTTTACCGCTCTTGTATATATAAGGGTGCCAAAATTTTGGGATCAACTCTATTTTCGTAAAGTTCTAGTGCTCAAAAGTTTAAGCACCTCGAAAAAAGCCTTCATGCAAAATTTGACCTAAATCGGACATGCTTAAGGGGTGCTGCCCGGTGGTAAAGGTTTGACAATTATCGATCTTGAAAAAGCACCATAGGGGGGAGTACATGAAATTTCCAAAATCGAAAATTTTTTTTGATGCCAAAACTCTTAAAACTGCATAAAACATCGAAATTTAGTGTCATCTCAAAAAAAAATTTTTTTGAAAAAATCAACTTTCCGGGACTTAGAAAAATTTTCATATTTTTTCTAAGTCCCAAAAAGTCGATTTTTTCAAAAAAAATTTTTTTCGAGATGACACTAAATCTCGACGTTTCATGCAATTCTAAGCCTTTTGGCATCAAAAATTTTTTTTCGATTTCGAAAATTTCATGTACTCCCCCCTATGGTGATTTTTCAAGATATATGAAAACATCACTAAGTGGACTAAGAAGGCTTTTTGCCTTTCTCTATAGAAAGGTATTAGAATTGCTGGAAAAACCGACTTTCGAACGGAGCCTCGGAGACCCATAGTGTTATATACCATTCGACTCAGCTCGACGAGATCGGAAAATGTCTGTGTGTGTGTGTGTGTGTGTGTGTGTGTATGTGTGTATGTGTGTATGTGTGTGCACTTTTCGAAGATATTTGAACGCGCTCAATTTTCTCAGAGATGGCTCAACCGATTTTAACAAACTTAGGCTCGTTTGAAAGCTACTATCGGGGCATTGATCAAGTTCGAAGATAAAATGGCTGTGACTTTTGGTTCCGGAGATATGATTGTATAAGTGACGTAACCGACAAAAAGCGTTGTATTTGAACGCGCTCAATTTTCTCAGAGATGGCTGAACCGATTTGAACAAACTTGGACTCGTTTGAAAGCTACTGGCGGGCCATTGATCAAGTTCGAAGATCAAATGGCTGTGACTTTTGGTTCCGGAGATATGATTGTATAAGTGACGTAACCGACAAAAAGCGTTGTATTTGAACGCGCTCAATTTTCTCAGAGATGGCTGATCCGATTTTAACAAACTTGGGCTCGTTCGAAAGCTACTGTCGGGCCGCTGATCAAGTTCGAAGATCAAATGGTTGTGACTTTTGGTTCCAGATATATGATGGTATAAGTGACGTAACCGACAAAACACGTTGATTTTTACCGCTCTTGTATATATAAGGGTGCCAAAATTTTGGGATCAACTCTATTTTCGTAAAGTTCTAGTGCTCAAAAGTTTAAGCACCTCGAAAAAAGCCTTCATGCAAAATTTGACCTAAATCGGACATGCTTAAGGGGTGCTGCCCGGTGGTAAAGGTTTGACAATTATCGATCTTGAAAAAGCACCATAGGGGGGAGTACATGAAATTTCCAAAATCGAAAATTTTTTTTGATGCCAAAACTCTTAAAACTGCATAAAACATCGAAATTTAGTGTCATCTCAAAAAAAAATTTTTTTGAAAAAATCAACTTTCCGGGACTTAGAAAAATTTTCATATTTTTTCTAAGTCCCAAAAAGTCGATTTTTTCAAAAAAAATTTTTTTCGAGATGACACTAAATCTCGACGTTTCATGCAATTCTAAGCCTTTTGGCATCAAAAATTTTTTTTCGATTTCGAAAATTTCATGTACTCCCCCCTATGGTGATTTTTCAAGATATATGAAAACATCACTAAGTGGACTAAGAAGGCTTTTTGCCTTTCTCTATAGAAAGGTATTAGAATTGCTGGAAAAACCGACTTTCGAACGGAGCCTCGGAGACCCATAGTGTTATATACCATTCGACTCAGCTCGACGAGATCGGAAAATGTCTGTGTGTGTGTGTGTGTGTGTGTGTGTATGTGTGTATGTGTGTATGTGTGTGCACTTTTCGAAGATATTTGAACGCGCTCAATTTTCTCAGAGATGGCTCAACCGATTTTAACAAACTTAGGCTCGTTTGAAAGCTACTATCGGGGCATTGATCAAGTTCGAAGATAAAATGGCTGTGACTTTTGGTTCCGGAGATATGATTGTATAAGTGACGTAACCGACAAAAAGCGTTGTATTTGAACGCGCTCAATTTTCTCAGAGATGGCTGAACCGATTTGAACAAACTTGGACTCGTTTGAAAGCTACTGGCGGGCCATTGATCAAGTTCGAAGATCAAATGGCTGTGACTTTTGGTTCCGGAGATATGATTGTATAAGTGACGTAACCGACAAAAAGCGTTGTATTTGAACGCGCTCAATTTTCTCAGAGATGGCTGATCCGATTTTAACAAACTTGGGCTCGTTCGAAAGCTACTGTCGGGCCGCTGATCAAGTTCGAAGATCAAATGGTTGTGACTTTTGGTTCCAGATATATGATGGTATAAGTGACGTAACCGACAAAACACGTTGATTTTTACCGCTCTTGTATATATAAGGGTGCCAAAATTTTGGGATCAACTCTATTTTCGTAAAGTTCTAGTGCTCAAAAGTTTAAGCACCTCGAAAAAAGCCTTCATGCAAAATTTGACCTAAATCGGACATGCTTAAGGGGTGCTGCCCGGTGGTAAAGGTTTGACAATTATCGATCTTGAAAAAGCACCATAGGGGGGAGTACATGAAATTTCCAAAATCGAAAATTTTTTTTGATGCCAAAACTCTTAAAACTGCATAAAACATCGAAATTTAGTGTCATCTCAAAAAAAAATTTTTTTGAAAAAATCAACTTTCCGGGACTTAGAAAAATTTTCATATTTTTTCTAAGTCCCAAAAAGTCGATTTTTTCAAAAAAAATTTTTTTCGAGATGACACTAAATCTCGACGTTTCATGCAATTCTAAGCCTTTTGGCATCAAAAATTTTTTTTCGATTTCGAAAATTTCATGTACTCCCCCCTATGGTGATTTTTCAAGATATATGAAAACATCACTAAGTGGACTAAGAAGGCTTTTTGCCTTTCTCTATAGAAAGGTATTAGAATTGCTGGAAAAACCGACTTTCGAACGGAGCCTCGGAGACCCATAGTGTTATATACCATTCGACTCAGCTCGACGAGATCGGAAAATGTCTGTGTGTGTGTGTGTGTGTGTGTGTGTGTATGTGTGTATGTGTGTATGTGTGTGCACTTTTCGAAGATATTTGAACGCGCTCAATTTTCTCAGAGATGGCTCAACCGATTTTAACAAACTTAGGCTCGTTTGAAAGCTACTATCGGGGCATTGATCAAGTTCGAAGATAAAATGGCTGTGACTTTTGGTTCCGGAGATATGATTGTATAAGTGACGTAACCGACAAAAAGCGTTGTATTTGAACGCGCTCAATTTTCTCAGAGATGGCTGAACCGATTTGAACAAACTTGGACTCGTTTGAAAGCTACTGGCGGGCCATTGATCAAGTTCGAAGATCAAATGGCTGTGACTTTTGGTTCCGGAGATATGATTGTATAAGTGACGTAACCGACAAAAAGCGTTGTATTTGAACGCGCTCAATTTTCTCAGAGATGGCTGATCCGATTTTAACAAACTTGGGCTCGTTCGAAAGCTACTGTCGGGCCGCTGATCAAGTTCGAAGATCAAATGGTTGTGACTTTTGGTTCCAGATATATGATGGTATAAGTGACGTAACCGACAAAACACGTTGATTTTTACCGCTCTTGTATATATAAGGGTGCCAAAATTTTGGGATCAACTCTATTTTCGTAAAGTTCTAGTGCTCAAAAGTTTAAGCACCTCGAAAAAAGCCTTCATGCAAAATTTGACCTAAATCGGACATGCTTAAGGGGTGCTGCCCGGTGGTAAAGGTTTGACAATTATCGATCTTGAAAAAGCACCATAGGGGGGAGTACATGAAATTTCCAAAATCGAAAATTTTTTTTGATGCCAAAACTCTTAAAACTGCATAAAACATCGAAATTTAGTGTCATCTCAAAAAAAAATTTTTTTGAAAAAATCAACTTTCCGGGACTTAGAAAAATTTTCATATTTTTTCTAAGTCCCAAAAAGTCGATTTTTTCAAAAAAAATTTTTTTCGAGATGACACTAAATCTCGACGTTTCATGCAATTCTAAGCCTTTTGGCATCAAAAATTTTTTTTCGATTTCGAAAATTTCATGTACTCCCCCCTATGGTGATTTTTCAAGATATATGAAAACATCACTAAGTGGACTAAGAAGGCTTTTTGCCTTTCTCTATAGAAAGGTATTAGAATTGCTGGAAAAACCGACTTTCGAACGGAGCCTCGGAGACCCATAGTGTTATATACCATTCGACTCAGCTCGACGAGATCGGAAAATGTCTGTGTGTGTGTGTGTGTGTGTGTGTGTGTGTGTATGTGTGTATGTGTGTATGTGTGTGCACTTTTCGAAGATATTTGAACGCGCTCAATTTTCTCAGAGATGGCTCAACCGATTTTAACAAACTTAGGCTCGTTTGAAAGCTACTATCGGGGCATTGATCAAGTTCGAAGATAAAATGGCTGTGACTTTTGGTTCCGGAGATATGATTGTATAAGTGACGTAACCGACAAAAAGCGTTGTATTTGAACGCGCTCAATTTTCTCAGAGATGGCTGAACCGATTTGAACAAACTTGGACTCGTTTGAAAGCTACTGGCGGGCCATTGATCAAGTTCGAAGATCAAATGGCTGTGACTTTTGGTTCCGGAGATATGATTGTATAAGTGACGTAACCGACAAAAAGCGTTGTATTTGAACGCGCTCAATTTTCTCAGAGATGGCTGATCCGATTTTAACAAACTTGGGCTCGTTCGAAAGCTACTGTCGGGCCGCTGATCAAGTTCGAAGATCAAATGGTTGTGACTTTTGGTTCCAGATATATGATGGTATAAGTGACGTAACCGACAAAACACGTTGATTTTTACCGCTCTTGTATATATAAGGGTGCCAAAATTTTGGGATCAACTCTATTTTCGTAAAGTTCTAGTGCTCAAAAGTTTAAGCACCTCGAAAAAAGCCTTCATGCAAAATTTGACCTAAATCGGACATGCTTAAGGGGTGCTGCCCGGTGGTAAAGGTTTGACAATTATCGATCTTGAAAAAGCACCATAGGGGGGAGTACATGAAATTTCCAAAATCGAAAATTTTTTTTGATGCCAAAACTCTTAAAACTGCATAAAACATCGAAATCAATCTGTATTAATTGGTGTCAAAATTAGTATCCGAAATTATATAATAAAAGTATGAAATATGTTTTCATGAGACTGTTATGAAATAAGAGAAAGGCATTATCACACCACTAGGTGGATTAAGAAGGGTTTTTTATATTAGCATCACTCTTCTCATACAAATAGGCAACGCAAATGTCAAGCGGTTGGTTGAAAAAACGATGCCTACTATGTGATATAAACACTGAAGAATGCATTTTGTTAACTACTTGATTCAATCTGAATCAATTGGTGTCAAAAATGAGCCCAAATTAGTGCCACAAATTATTTAATTAAAAGAAAAAAATGTTTTTAAGACACTGTTTTGAAGAAAGAGAAAGGCATTATCACACCACTAAGAATTAAGAAGGGCTTGGTCTATCTCTTCGGCAACATCATCATCATCGCCTACGTAAATCTGCTCCAGTCGACGACCAACATACGGGTCTTCGTAACCTGGGGGTCTTTCCCATGGACCCACACTCAGTGTTGCTAATAGAGCGAGAGCCCAGTGCACGCAGCACATTTTCGAGCGATGGCGAGACGTATTCTGTCTTACTCGCACTCCTTCGCGTACGCTTATGAGGGACTCACAACAAGGTACATTTTGAACACGAGTGGTGTCTTCTTTTGGGTGCGATGGGTAAGAGTCAGCAGGAGTAAACACTTACTGCGAGTGGGGTACTACTGCGAGTCAGCCCACAATCTTTCACAGTATGTTAGGAATCACTCCAAGAGCGAGTCCACATCTACACACATGGAGTGTGAATACGCAGTCCCTGTTTGGCGGGGTTGTGCACGAACACACAAACTTAGGCTTCAACGCATTCAAAGTAAGATCTTAAAGATGATTCTAAATCTACCCCCTTGTACAAGGACTAGTGAAGTACATGAGATTGCCTCACTGGATATACTAGAACAAAAATTCGAACAATACTGCACGAAATTTGAAGAGAGGTGCTCAATCTCTGAAATACAAATAATTCAAAATTTGTACGTATTAGGTTAGGGATAGTTATAAGTAGGTAGACATTTTATAAATAATTAAAATAAATATTATGATTAAACATTAGTATGTAAAACAAGAGTAACTAAAACACCTAATATTAATAACGAATCGTATGAACAACAAAGATGAAAGGCCAAAGGGTCAAAACACTTGTACTGTAAAATGTTGATGTAATACACAAAAATAAGATTCATAAACAGAAATTTTATGCAAAAAAAAATGCACATGTAGTGTGAGCATTCTTCCAGTGTACTAGCAGTGTGCTGCGCACGGTAGTTTTTATTTGGCAAATCGAAGCTTATGCGAGCACCATGATAGTCGCTGGAGTGTGCTACAACTTGACCCCAGTTATTGTTTGTATGTACAGTATTAACTGATTAACGCTGCTGTTGTATTTCACAGCTTCTCGAAGAAATAAAAATAACCGATACGATTATCACTAGCAGATAATAATATTCACATGTCGAAAGTCCAATACCCAATAGCAGCATGCAATGCAAATAAAGTAAATGAACTTTCTGAATATTGATTACCGAGAAAAACACTTCGTTTTAATTCCAGGATTGTTTTACTCTCATGGTCTAATTGGATTAAACCCAATTAAATATTTAGTATGAATTTGTAGTGTTTGAAACAGCCCTTCGGTGAGGGGCTGGTTTGAACGATTGTTTTTGTCCGCTCTAGTCCTGTACTCCTGTTAATTTTCTGTACGAAATTCAAGTAAATAGCGGTAATATGGTTGAAACTGTTGCATGAAACATGCTTTGTGATTAAATTTTTATTATTGTCGTTATAATAACGATAACGAATGGAACCTCAACGGGTGCAGTAGGAGTGTGCATGCTTGTCTGTACGCGAGTGAGTGAGTGAGAGCCAAAAGGAGCACGACTGAGGTGGAGAATACTTGATCGTCACTAACTAGTTAAGAATGCCGTAGAACAATTATGCGAAAAAAATGTGTGTGGAGCGTGCTCACAGGAGAGTCCTTGATGTTTAGGTGGCACATGAGAGAGCAGAATGTGTGCAACTTGAATGAGCTTAGCAACACTGCCCACATAGGATTGGGCCAAAACTTGCCAACGTCATCTGTAAGCCTACCATGCTATATTCATTCCACGGACCACCGCCGGTCAGGCTGGATCTGCTAAAGTCGACCACTGCGAAACCAATACGACATTACCTAATGATACTATTAGTTTTAATTTTTTAGTCATTAATTGAATTTAGAAAATGCCCTTGGCATCTTAGAGCTTACACAATGTGGCTTAAAAATTATATTATTGTATTTTTACATGTGTTACATGGATTATAAACAAGCCATTTCTTTGTCGTTCTCGCTATAAATTGTTCGAGAAATTTTGTCAGATAACATTACTTAACAGCCTACTCGGTATATTGTAAAATCGGGTCTGACCATACTGGAAATAGTCAATAAGATTAACCGAAACGTAGATTTATCGTTTTCTAAACAATATGAAGAAAAGGAACAGAACAATAATTTATCCTCGAAATACCATTTTTGTGGACGTAAAGATATGAATATGATATTTTCGGGAAGCTATAGGTTAATTTCAAAGTATCTCAATTGACTTATTTTAAGTAAAAAGAGCATTTTAAAAAGAGGACGAAAATATAAATGATCCATATTTGCTATGGCCTAAATATAATTGGGATGACGGAAATAAACAAAAACCTGTTTTAATCCATCTATCCAACAACTGATTTAGAAACTAAGTTGATTCATTTAATTGAATTTTCCAAACATCTCTGCTCATACAGCAGATGCTCTGACTAAGAAAAAAAGTGGTAGACCGGCCAAATAAAAATAAACCAAGGCGCCACCATCCAAATCATCGGAGAAGAGAGCAAATGCGAAGTCACCATCAGACAATGAAGACTTTTGTCCAAAACACCACCGAAAAGAATAAATTCCGTTTTTTCTTTGAATAATTGCAGTATTAACTTATATTTTTCCTTTTTTAACTAATTTTCTTGGGTTGACGGTAACCGAACACTTTCCCTACATTAACTAGTTTAACATACAGAATGACACAGTGCTTCGCTCGCGGAGGTCATCCTTATGAAAACGAAATGGGCTCACTATTATATGTACTTTCAGCACCGGAGCCCGAGAACCGGTATAATCGAAGTCGGTTCGTAAGGCCACCAACTAACACGACGTACAAACTCTAATAGCTTTTATTCAAATTTTGAAGATTTTATACGATTTAGCCATCGTACTCTAAACGATGATTTAAATTTTTGTTGTATCCGAAAATATGCAATAGTTTTTGATAGGATCATAAGACCTTTCATTTGACCCTAATGTAAACTAATTTGGAGACCGATGTTAACGGGTTGGTGTTCATTTATATTAAACCCATAGAACTACACCATGGGTAATATGGAATTCTCAAACATTGCGAACATGAAATAAAGACAGTATTGATCCAGCAAACACCACTTGTCGTGTGCCAAATCTATTAGTTGTGATCGTAGACCAAAGCTCAAAAGCGAGAGTAAACGTTAGACTATCATGAGGCAAGAATATCGCGTGGTCCTAGCGAAGCACATGGTTTGCTAGAGGATGTGCTAATTAGTGATACTAAGTGACGTTAAATTAGTTTGTTTAGGCTCTATGTAAGACTCTGACCAGTACGAAAGCGGTAGTGAATACGGAAAGATGGACGATAGTTCGAGAGATCGTGAATTTATAACTTTGCGGAAGAAGAACGAGATGTCTCGGGACAGTGAGCAAGAGGCCATTTTAAAAGCAGATTTGAAGGCACAAGCCGCCGAAATTTAACGGTTGCGGCAACGTTCGACTATCGCGACAAGGGATTCATCGAACGTCCAAGGTCGGATGATTGCTCGTCGTCCAGATTTTCGTGAATTATGGGTTTTTGTAAATTCAACCCGAATGACGCGACATTCTTGTCGGTGCCAGAATGGATTCAGGAAATCAAATCTATGGAAGTTCATTATGATTGGGATGATGCGACTAAGTTACACTGTGCTTTTCTCAATTGAGAAGGATCAGCAAAACTGTGGTGGTCGGGCGTACAAGATGTCACTACCACCTGGACAATATTCTCGCAGAAGTTGGTTCGGGCATGTCCAACTGCACGCGCTCCGATTTACTACCACAACCAGCTGACTAATCGTCTGAAAAGAAGAGATCAGACTTCTCAGGTTGCTTTGGGTAGGCGAGCGGGTTTAGACGAAGATGTAATCGTGAAATATGCGGTTGCTGGGTTGGGTCAGTTCGTTACCAGATTCCAAGTACAATTAGGAGGCAAAATTGAAACAAAGAATTGATAATGCAATTGAAATGGATGGAGAGTATGATGGATACGTTATCGGAACCGAGGCCGAATCGACTCACCGAAAAGAAGAAGGAAAAAGTTATTACTTGCTATCGATGTGACAGATCGGGTCATAGAGCAATTGCGTGTCCGATAGTTACTGGGAGACGATGTTATAGTTGTGGTATTATTGGCAATACGGCGAAAAATTGCTCCAATATCAAGCCACCAGTGCCGGGACCCTGAAAAATGCAAATGGTGGAAGAAGAGAGTAATTTCGTTAAAACGGTCGAACTGGGAAAATTGGAATTGAACGCCTTGATTGACTCTGGATGTAAAGTGTCTACTATTCAAAGTCGGTTCGCGGATGAGGTTGTAAAAAGTGAAGTGACTAATACGCCACTGATCGGATTTGGTGGTAAAAAAGGCGGGTGAGTAATTTCAGAGACATAACTGGATGTCGTGAGTACGAAAACAACTGATATGTTCCTTAACACTTCCGAATATCAATTAGTTGATCAATTGTATGAATTATGCAAGCATTCCCCTTTTTCACAGTTTTCGCAAAAACGAAGAAAGCTTCACTTGATCTCGATTACTGTGAATTTCACACAGCAAAAGTGCACAATCTAACCAACCAGTTCTAGATTTGCACTAAACTGAGGATATTTACCTTCGATTTGCGAGCAAGAAATCATAATAGTTCTTTAGAAAACTTTTAGAGCCATTATAACGGCTGATTTTGTGTGATGCTCTCCACCGTTGTCCTCTTTTCGTTGTTTTTTCACCAATGCAAACAACTAGCAGCTGTGACTTAATCTCTCTTGTCAAAAGCGAAACTAGCTTTGCAAACGACACACAATCAAGGGGAGAGTCGCTTAACACAAACTACATTGTGCCTCTAAAAACACACGTGATATACTGTGAGTCTAAGTGTGCCACGCTGTGCCCCATGAAGCAGCTACTTGTCAAAACTGCACCGCAACTGTGCAACTGTATGAAAATGAAAGTGCCAATATTGATAAATGCACCAACGCATTGTGTTAATGTGTGATTGGCACATTGTTCTAAGCGTCTTCCCCTTGCACACAATACATCTGCTAGCAGTGACGATAGAATCCAAACTGATCCAATTTTTTTAAGAGGTTTCTTTTTACGTGACTTCGTTTGTAGCTTTTTCACTAATGAGCGGTCCTAACGGCTATAAAAATAGCCGCATACAGAATTTTAATGTCGATTATTTCATTTTGGATTTGTATTTCATTGAAAGAAACTATCAGGATGCTGTACAGGATTCATTCCTGCTTTTCAGAAGGACCAAATTGTGGAACTCACTACGATATAAAGCACTGTTCGGAACATTTTTCTCGAACCATTTGTTGTATTTAGCAGCAGATATTTTGTTCTCTTCCTCAGAACGCGCTGGTGTTAACATGGGTCAAATGAGACTATAACTCGTTATAACAAACATTTCAGAAAAGTTTAATTTTGAATTATTTGAGATTATGTCACACAACTGAAAATTTTATCATAAAATTGTGATCATATTTCCGACGGCATGTAGCAAAAATTATGTTAATTCGTTAGATACAACAAGAGACATTTACGATCAAAAACTTATCACTCTCTCAGAGGGTAAATTTTGAAAAGGCGCCCCATAGTAAAGTAAGTCGTATTCACGACAAAATGTGACTGTGAACAAACTAGTGAGAGCGAATGTACGTCTGGATGAAATTGAAATTTCAAGGCAGTGAAATGTAGTACTAAATCAACCAGGAGGGCATAGTCATGGTGAATCGGAATGGAAAAGTAGAGTTTCGGTGTGATATTGATCACAAAGCAGATGCTGTGAAAAATGGGCAGAGTATGAAGGAGTTGCAGCCACACGATGTTCACTATTGACAGTCAGGGTGAGTATTCAAAATTTTCTGCTGATGATTTAAACGTGGAATGATGAGGAAATGCTGACATTGGTGAAACGGTATCGTTCATGCTTTACTAAAAGTATGAACGAATTGAATGTTGCGAAAGAAGTGGAGATTAAGATAGTTTTGAGTGATAAAGATCCAGTGTATGTAAAACCATATAGGCTAGAGTATGGCAGAGAGGTCGTTCTACGAAATTTAGTGGAAGAACTGATAGAAGCTGGTTTTGTGGAATAGTCGAATTCGTTGTATAGTAGTCGAGTAGTAATGGTGCCGAAAATGGTTCATTCCGAATGGTAGTGGATTATGGACTATTGAATAAAAAGACAGTGAAACATCATTTCCCCATGCAGGACATCGAATGGTGCTTAAACAAGCTTAGTGGAGCCGTGGAGTTTTTATCACGGTCGACCTTTATTTAGGATACTATCGGATACCCGTTGCCGAAGACAGTCAAGCGTGTACCGCATTTTCGACTCAGGATGGCTATTACCATTTTCTTCGGATGCCATTTGAGCTGGTCAATGGTTGCTCCGTGTTCCAGCGCGCCGTGAATCAATGAACAGGGAAGCTTAGAAAGGAAAAAAATTGTTGCATATATCGATGATTCGGTTATCGGTGGAAAGGGCGTAAAAGAAGTGTCGGAGAAGTTCGAAAAGCTTTTGGAGGTGCTCCATGAGAGCGGTTTTCAAACCAATCTTAAGAAGTCACAATGCACCAGAACAGTGATCGAGCTTTTAGGATTTAAGGTGTTCAAACAAAGAATCCGACCTGGTGCGATTAAGACACGGACTGTGGAAGAATTTGCGGTGCCGAAGTTCTGCATAGTGGCAGCTCCGCTTTTCGTACTATTCAAGAAAGATATATCTTTTATTTTTAAAGGTGAACAAATGATTGCGTTTGAAAAGTTGAAGAGTACGTTGAGTGATAGGCCGTTGCTGATGCTGTTTTATCCAAATCGTGAAGTAGAACTACACACCGATGCAAGATGGTTTGGCAGGAATTATCCTCATGCGCACAAAAGATGGCCTGCATAGAAGGACGACTGAAACAGAGCGAAAGTACCATAACTATGAATTGGAAGTTTTGGCAGTAGTAGCAAGTGTCGAGCGATTCCGTCATTATTTAATCGGAAAGTTTTTTGTGTTTGCAAGCGGATTGTAGTGCAAAGAAAGACACTTATTCGAAGCTCGACATGATTGCCAGAATTGGACGGTAACCCGTAACATTATCGAGATCCACTAACTGATTAAGAGAGGTAGATTAAGCAAAATGATCGATTGGATCAGCACAGATTGATGAGAATGAGAGAGGGTGAAAAATATTTCGTGGTACCGAGTTCGTTGACGCTTAGTATACACATATCATGATGAAATGGGACATTTCGCGGAGGAGAAAGTGTGGGAACGAATGAGGGAAAAATTTTCGTTCCTAAATATGCGCAAATAAGTTCATTCTTACATATAAGCTTGTCCTCAGTGTGTGTTTTATAAAAGTAAAAGAGGAAGGCCAGAAGGACACTTACACTGTGTGCCGAAGGAACCCGTTCCATTCGATACCGTGCATGTGGGTCACATGGGTCCATTTATACGATCGACATAAGAAAATTCGTGTGTGTTGCTGTTAACAAGTGGATTTACCCAGTTTGTGGTAGTGCGAGCAGTACAATCTACAAAAACCCTTCCTAATCCACCTAGTGGTGTGATAAAGCCTTTCTCTTCTTTCATAACAGTCTCATGAACATATGTTTCATACTTTTATTAAATAATTTTGGATACTAATTTTGACACCAATTGATTCAGATTGATTCGAGTAGTTCACAAAAGCATGCATCAGTGTTTATGTCACACAGTCAGCATCATTTTTTAAAACTAGTGCTTGATATTTGCGTTGCCTATTTGTATGAGAACAGTGATGCTAATCTAAAAAACCCTTCTGAATCCACCTAGTGGTGTGATAATGCCTTTCTCTTCTTTCATAACAGTCTCATGAAAATATGTTTCATACTTTCATTAAATAATTTTGGATACTAATTTTGTCACCAATTGATTCAGATTGATTCGAGTAATTCACAAAAGCATGCTTCAGTGTTTATGTCACACAGTCAGCATCATTTTTCCAAACTAATGCTTGACATTTGCGTTGCCTGTTTGCATGAGAACAGTGATGCTAATCTAGAAAAAAGCCTTCTTAGTCCACTTAGTGGAATTTTCATATATCTTGAAAAAACACCATAGGGGGGAGTACATGAAATTTTCGAAACCAAAAAAAAAATGTTTGATGCCAAAAGGCTTAGAATTGCATGAAACATTGAGATTTAGTGTCATCTCGAAAAAATTTTTTTTGAAAAAGTCGACTTTTTGGGAAAATATGAAAATATGTCCCAGAAAGTTGATTTTTCCAAAATTTTTTTTTTTGAGATGACACTAAATTTCGATGTTTTATGCAGTTTTAAGTGTTTTGGCATCGAAAAAAATTTTCGATTTTGGAAATTTCATGTACTCCCCCTTATGGTGCTTTTTCAAGATCGAAAGTTGTCAAACCTTTACCACCGGGCAGCACCCCTTACGCATGTCCGATAAAGGTCAAATTTAGCATGAAGGCTTTTTTCGAGGTACTTAATCTTTTGAGCACTGGAACTTAACAAAAATAGAGGTGATCCCAAAATTTTGGCACCCTTATATACATAAGAGCGGTAAAAATCAACGTGTTTTGTCGGTTACGGCACATATACCATCATATATCTGGAACCAAAAGTCACAGCCATTTGATCTTCGAACTTGATCAATGGCCCGACAGTAGCTTTCAAACGAGCCCAAGTTTGTTAAAATCGGATCAGTCATCTCTGAGAAAATTGAGCGCATTCAAATACAACGCTTTTTGTCGGTTACGTTACTTATACAATCATATATCCGGAACCAAAAGTCACAGCTATTTGATCTTCGAACTTGATCAATGGCCCGACAGTAGCTTTCAAACGAGCCCAAGTTTGTTAAAATCGGTTCAGCCATCTGTGAGAAAATTGAGCGCATTCAAATATTTTCTAAAAGTGCACACACACATACACACACATCTCGTCGAACTGAGTCGAATGGTATATAACACTATGGGTCTCCGAGGCTCCGTTCGAAAGTCTGTTTCTCCAGCAATTCTAATACCTTTCTATAGAGAAAAGCAAAAAGCCTTCTTAGTCCACTTAGTGGAATTTTCATATATCTTGAAAAATCACCATAGGGGGGAGTACATGAAATTTTCGAAATTGAAAAAAAATTTTTGATGCCAAAAGACTTAGACTTGCATGAAACGTCGAGATATAGTATCATCTCGAAAAAATTTTTTTTTGAAAAAGTCGACTTTTTGGGACTTAGAAATATGAAGTCCCAGAAAGTTGATTTTTTCAAACAAATTTTTTTGAGATGACACTAAATTTCGATGTTTCAAGCAGTTTCAAGAGTTTCATCATCAAAAAAAATTTCGATTTTGGAAATTTCATGTACTTCCCCTATGGTGCTTTTTCAAGATCGAAAATTGTCAAACCTTTACCACCGGGCAGCACCCCTTACGCATGTCCGATTTAGCTCAAATTTTGCATGAAGGCTTTTCTCGAGGTGCTTAAACTTTTGAGCACAAGAACTTAACGAAAATAGAGGTGATCGCAAAATTTTGGCACCCTTATATATAAAAGCGGTAAAAATCAACGTGTTTTGTCGGTTACGTCACATATACCATCATATATCTGGAACCAAAAGTCACAGCCATTTGATCTTCGAACTTGATCAATGGCCTGACAGTAGCTTTCAAACGAGCCCAAGTTTGTTAAAATCGGTTCAGCCATCTCTGAGAAAATTGAGCGCGTTAAAATGGAACGCTTTTTGTCGGTTACGTCACTTATACAATCATATCTCCGGAACCAAAAGTCACAGTAGCTTTCAAACGAGCCCAAGTTTGTTCAGGAATCAGGAATCAGAACGAATTGGCTCAAATGGCACGTTCTACTTGATATTTGGAGATTTGTGCCTTGCCATCAATTTGTTTTTAGCATCATTTTCCCGATATATAAGAGGGAAGGATTGAAAGGAAATGGTAAGGGTTGGACTAGGAGGATGGGAAAAATTGACGACACAAAAACACATAAAAGCAGAAGTAAATTCTACACCCCTAAGGGATGCTGAACAATCTGCTGAGGATCACATTTAGTGGAAGCAGAAGTAAATTCTGAACCTCTACGAGGTCCCGAACAGTCTGCTGTTAATAGAACCTCCAACCCCCGAGAGGATTTAGAGATCTTACAAAAGCGACACCATTCTGCACTCCCGAAAGAATGCAGAACGATTCGCAGTATGTACGAGCAGAAGTAAATTCGGTACCCCCTAAAGGATGCCAAACAATCTGCTAAACCCTATTTAAGGAATTCAATCACTCCAGGAAGAACGATGAACCCTTCTGACTATAGCTCTTTGCCACATTGGGTGAGAAACGAGGGAATATCCTTCAATTTTAGCTCCGCATACACAGACTCAACCATGTATGGAGAACCAAAAACCCGGATTCGTAGCTGCGTCAATGCAGGACAGTTACATATCAGATGATATGAAGTACCGTAATTACATTCACACAAACCACACGAATAATACTCAGCACGTTGAATAGCAGCCATGTGATAATTGAGTTTGCAATGTCCAGTCAGAGCTCTGACCAGAATACTGCAATGATGCTTGGAGAAATGCAGTAGACACTTTGACATTTTCAGATTTAAATCTGTGGAAATGCTTTTGTCTGAGCGCAAGTTTGCAGTAGCTGGCATGTTTGGATGCAGCCCAAGAACGAATCTTGTGCTTCATCCAACTAGTTGAAAGTGGTAAAGCTGGTTCAGGACCAACGAAATCATTCGTTGCACCAGCTTAAGCCAACTCATCAGCCCATTCATTTCCAGTAATACTAGTGTTAATGTTTATACCGGTCATCAATATATGATAATCGTCGGCAAAACCATAAGTCGGAAATCCATCTTGGGGATAGTACACCACCTTGAGGACACCCACAGACACTCAGCTTTCTAATCTCTGGTTGCCGAAGCGATGAACAAAGAAGTAGATTGCTAAGCATTGCGTGTATCCAATTTGTGATACTTGAAGGTATGCCATGACCACAGGCTGCTTCCAGAATTGAATTGGAAGACACGTTATCAAAGGCACCTTCAATATCTAGGAAAACTCCCAAGCAAGTTTGCTTTTGTGAGAAAGCTTTTTCAATATTGTACACAACATCATGTAACAGGGTTGTAGTTGACTTTCCACGCTGGTAAGCATGTTGCATTCCATGTAGCGGATGCACGCCCAGACTAACATTCCTGATATAGTGATCGACTATGCGTTCCACTGTTTTAAGAAGAAATGAGCTAAGACTGATAGCCCTGAAACTCTTCGCTTCCTCATAAGTGTCGCGACCGCCTTTGGGAATAAATTTGACAATTATTTCCTGCCAAGCTCTTGGAATATATCCAGTCGCAAGACTAAAAGTAAGTATTTTCTTCAAAACATGTTTGAAATGTTCATACCCTTTCTGCAGTAACACTGGGAAAACTCCATCCTTTCCAGGAAACTTGTACGGAGCAAAACTCTCAACTGCCCATTTGACCGATTCAATCGTCACAACGCTTCGAGCAAGGGTCCAAGAACCGTAACTACCTGAAAAAGTCTCTGAAAGAGCTATCGGTGATGGATCCATACAACCTGGAAAGTGAGTGTTAAAAAGATAGTGAAGTACATCACCTTCATCAGACAAGTGTTCACCATCTGAAGTTCTTAAGAAACTGACATTAAAGTCCTTAGACTTCAAAAGTAACTTATTTAATCTGCTAGCCTCGTTGATACTAGAGACATTTGTGCAGAGGCTTTTCCAACCACTTCGCTCAGACGATCGAAGAGCATTTTTGTAAGACTTCGAGCCGACACGAATGCCTCCGACCCATCTCTGCGTCGGTGGTTCCAAGCTCTTCTGCATAGTTTCCTTAGTCTAGCAAGTTCAGCATTCCACCAAGGAGTTCCTCTAGCAGCTCGCACAATCCGAAGTGGACAAGCCTCTTCATATGCTGCAACTATGAGTGAGTTTGTCTCGTCGACATTTTCCAAATCAATTGGGGTTTCAATTGTTGGTTGGTACCCGTAAAATCTAATCGCCAAACCCTCTTCATAGAGGTCTCAGTTTGTAGATTTGTGATTACGATATGTGATAATATAAAATTTAACGTTTGAATGATCAAAGAAGATGTACTTTTGATCAGACAACGAAGGTCCGAGCTCATCGGAGACGAGCCAATTCACCAACTCATGCGCAATTCTATCAGAGCAGATTTCAATTTGTTTTTAGCATCATTTTCCCGATATATAAGAGGGAAGGATTGAAAGGAAATGGTAAGGGTTGGACTAGGAGGATGGGAAAAATTGACGACACAAAAACACATAAAAGCAGAAGTAAATTCTACACCCCTAAGGGATGCTGAACAATCTGCTGAGGATCACATTTAGTGGAAGCAGAAGTAAATTCTGAACCTCTACGAGGTCCCGAACAGTCTGCTGTTAATAGAACCTCCAACCCCCGAGAGGATTTAGAGATCTTACAAAAGCGACACCATTCTGTACTCCCGAAAGAATGCAGAACGATTCGCAGTATGTACGAGCAGAAGTAAATTCGGTACCCCCTAAAGGATGCCAAACAATCTGCTAAACCCTATTTAAGGAATTCAATCACTCCAGGAAGAACGATGAACCCTTCTGACTATAGCTCTTTGCCACATTGGGTGAGAAACGAGGGAATATCCTTCAATTTTAGCTCCGCATACACAGACTCAACCATGTATGGAGAACCAAAAACCCGGATTCGAAGCTGCGTCAATGCAGGACAGTTACATATCAGATGATATGAAGTACCGTAATTACATTCACACAAACCACACGAATAAAACTCAGCACGTTGAATAGCAGCCATGTGATAATTGAGTTTGCAATGTCCAGTCAGAGCTCTGACCAGAATACTGCAATGATGCTTGGAGAAATGCAGTAGACACTTTGACATTTTCAGATTTAAATCTGTGGAAATGCTTTTGTCTGAGCGCAAGTTTGCAGTAGCTGGCATGTTTGGATGCAGCCCAAGAACGAATCTTGTGCTTCATCCAACTAGTTGAAAGTGGTAAAGCTGGTTCAGGACCAACGAAATCATTCGTTGCACCAGCTTTAGCCAACTCATCAGCCCATTCATTTCCAGTAATACTAGAATGGCCGGGTACCCATAAGAAGTAAACAGCATTTTAAATGCTGAGGTCTTCAATTTGAGTTCGACATGCGATCACTAGGTTCGACCGTGAGTTATTCGAACTGAGTGCCTTTAAGACTGTCTGACTGTCGGAACAAAAATAAATACGTTTACCACAGATCCTCTGCTGAAGTGCCGATTGTACTCCACACAGAATTGCGTAGATTTCTGCTTGGAACACAGTACAGTATCTACCAAGTGAATGAGACTGCTCCAGTCTCATTTCACGACAGTAGACACCAGCACCAGCACGACCATTCAACAGAGAACCGTCCGTATAACAAACTATGTGTTCATCAAGTTGTCGTTACAGACAACCAGACAAACATTCCTCACGAAGAGGATAGCTCACATTGAATGTTTTGAAAGGAAAACTGCATGTGAGAGTTATGTCACTAGGAGCGAGTAAATACTCATCCCACGTAACCATTTGAGACCACATGCGAGTGTGGCTGGTAGCATAATCTAATGGGTTACTGTTCCAAAGCCTTGTAACCTTAAGACGGTATGCACAAGATAATGCTTCTTGTTTTAGGAACACATGTAGTTGTTTAATGCACAGTAGCGCCTCTAGAGCAGCAGTTGAAGCATGCTCCTGTCATCGCCATTAGTACCATCCTTTGGAGATGATTTAGCTTTGACTGACTTCTCCATTCTGCCACCATACAAGACATCCATATGCTAAAATTGATCTAACAATAGTTGTGTAGATCCAATGAATATATCTGGGTTTGAGTCCCCATGATTTTCCAAAAGCTAACCCCGACGTATTTAACTTGATCAACCACAGTAACCTCTGAATCGAAGAACTGTAACGGACGAACTCCTGTGATTATCCTACGATGAGTGAAAAGCACCATTGATGTTTTGCCCGGATTTACAGATAATCCAACCTGACAACACCATTGCTCAAAGTATCGCAGGGCTTGCTGCATTAAATCAAAGAGAGTGTTAATGCTTATACCGGTCATCAATATATGATAATCGTCGGCAAAACCATAAGTCGGAAATCCATCTTGGGGATAGTACACCACCTTGAGGACACCCACAGACACTCAGCTTTCTAATCTCTGGTTGCCGAAGCGATGAACAAAGAAGTAGATTACTAAGCATTGCGTGTATCCAATTTGTGATATTTGAAGGTATGCCGTGACCACGGGCTGCTTCCAGAATTGCATTGAAAGACACGTTATCAAAGGCACCTTCAATATCTAGGAAAACTCCCAAGCAAGTTTGCTTTTGTGAAAAAGCTTTTTCAATATTGTACACAACATCATGTAACAGGGTTGTAGTGGACTTTCCACGCTGGTAAGCATGTTGCATTCCATGTAGCGGATGCACGCCCAGACTAACATTCCTGATATAGTGATCGACTATGCGTTCCACTGTTTTAAGAAGAAATGAGCTAAGACTGATAGGCCTGAAACTCTTCGCTTCCTCATAAGTGTCGCGACCGCCTTTGGGAATAAATTTGACAATTATTTCCTGCCAAGCTCTTGGAATATATCCAGTCGCAAGACTAAAAGTAAGTATTTTCTTCAAAACATGTTTGAAATGTTCATACCCTTTCTGCAGTAACACTGGGAAAACTCCATCCTTTCCAGGAAACTTGTACGGAGCAAAACTCTCAACTGCCCATTTGACCGATTCAATCGTCACAACGCTTCGAGCAAGGGCCCAAGAACCGTAACTACCTGAAAAAGTCTCTGAAAGAGCTATCGGTGATGGATCCATACAACCTGGAAAGTTAGTGTTAAAAAGATAGTTAAGTACATCACCTTCATCAGACAAGTGTTCACCATCTGAAGTTCTTAAGAAACTGACATTAAAGTCCTTAGACTTCAAAAGTAACTTATTTAATCTGCTAGCCTCGTTGAGACTAGAGACATTTGTGCAGAGGCTTTTCCAACCACTTCGCTCAGACGATCGAAGAGCATTTTTGTAAGACTTCGAGCCGACACGAATGCCTCCGACCCATCTCTGCGTCGGTGGTTCCAAGCTCTTCTGCATAGTTTCCTTAGTCTAGCAAGTTCAGCATTCCACCAAGGAGTTCCTCTAGCAGCTCGCACAATCCGAAGTGGACAAGCCTCTTCATATGCTGCAACTATGAGTGAGTTTGTCTCGTCGACATTTTCCAAATCAATTGGGGTTTCAATTGTTGGTTGGTACCCGTAAAATCTAATCGCCAAACCCTCTTCATAGAGGTCTCAGTTTGTAGATTTGTGATTACGATATGTGATAATATTAAATTTAACGTTTGAATGATCAAAGAAGATGTACTTTTGATCAGACAACGAAGGTCCGAGCTCATCGGAGACGAGCCAATTCACCAACTCATGCGCAATTCTATCAGAGCAGAGAGTTACGTCCAAAACCTCCTCTCTTCCAGATCTCGCAAAAGTTTGACGGTTTCCTGCATTGACTAAGTGCAGGTTTTTACTGCTCACAAATTCCATCATATCAGAGCCCCTCGAATTTATATCTGTGCTGCCCCAAATGATATGGCGAGCATTTATGTCACTACCGATTACAAGTGGTAAATCACTCTTGCAGCAGTATGATACAACCTTTTTGAAGTCATCGCTTGGCGAAGGTTAGTTATGCGGTAAATACGCCGAACAATAGACATATTTTCTGTCTATGCCATCAATAGTCATACCAACTGTGACAGCACAAATATCCCGAGTTGTGAACTGCGATATGAGAGAAACATCGAGAGCACTATTTGCAAGTATGCATGCTCGAGGCATTTCACGTGGATTAGTCATACCGGTCTTGTTGAAGACAACAAAGGGAAATCTCCAAGATATTCCGTTCACGACTGCATTGTTTAACCTCCTGCAGCCATTCAGTCATCGGCACGGAAATACACCTTGACTTAGGAGTTCCTATTTTTGTGGCCTTTTACGACATGGAACAGGAAACCAGTGGATCAATTCTTGGTAAAAAAAATAATTCCGCCGGATGCCACACGGCTTACCTGTTTGGTGGACTTATACCACCGGTACAGGTGGACCGTAGCGTTATTCTTAGCCAGTTGGGAAACCACTACCTACACTACACGGCTATCTAGGCTGCTCAGAGAAGGAAGTTGACATTGATGGTCAACTTCCATGGATGGCCGAACAGCCTTCAGCCATCTCTGAGAAAATTGAGCGCGTTAAAATGGAACGCTTTTTGTCGGTTACGTCACTTATACAATCATATCTCCGGAAACAAAAGTCACAGTAGCTTTCAAACGAGCCCAAGTTTGTTAAAATCGGTTCAGCCATCTCTGAGAAAATTGAGCGCGTTAAAATAGAACGCTTTTGGTCGGTTACGTCACTTATACAATACAATATCCGGAACCAAAAGCCACAGCCATTTGATCTTCGAACTTGATCAATGGCCCGACAGTAGCTTTCAAACGAGCCCAAATTTGTTAAAATCGGTTCAGCCATCTCTGAGAAAATTGAGCGCGTTCAAATATCTTCGTAAAGTGCACACACATACACACACACACATATATACACACAGACATTTTCCGATCTCGTCGAACTGAGTCGAATGGTATATAACACTAAGGGTCTCCGAGGCTCCGTTCGAAAGTCGGTTTTTCCAGCAATTCTAATACCTTTCTAAAGAGAAAGGCAAAACGGCACCAGTGTTGAACTTTTCGGAAAAAGTTTATGGTATATTTATTACACCAAGCCGCATTGTGACGGAGAGAGGGACAGCGTTCACGCCAGAATTATTCGTAGAATATTGTCGAATAAATGCTATCACTCATATAAAGACAGCGGTTGGATCCCCGTCCCGGGTTGGTGGTTCAATGCATAGGACGCTTGTCTTACAAACCAGTTGTCGTATGTTCAAGCCCCGACCTGGAAGGATTCTTAGTGTCAGTAGGATCCATAGAACTAGTCATGCAATGATTCTGTACGCTAAGAATCGGCTGCTAAATTCCACAAAATAAATGCAATGCAAAGTCATTGACTTTTCTATCCCCGAGAACGAACAGTCAAGTCAAGAGAGCCAACCGAACGTTTCTAAACTCAATTCGTTGTATGGTTGGTGGAAACGATGTCCGTTGGGATGAGCAGTTGCCGAAGATCCAGTGGTCAATTAACAATATGCCTAACTCGACAACGAATGTAGCTCAGCGTACGTTGGTATTGTCCTACAAGCCACGGGACGTGCACCAAAATTTAATCATTTTGGCTCTACATAGAGATGATAGGAATTCTCTAAACAATCCACAAAAGAAGAGACAGCAAGCGGTACAAAATACTAGGAATAGACAACAACTACAGAGGCGATATTTCGACGAGCGTCGTAAAAAATGTAATCAGGTGGGTGATATGGTTTTAGTGGAAAGAGACCTTACAGCGATTGGCATAGTCGCAGGATGGAGGCTAAATACAAAGGCCCGTATGTGGTGAAAGCTGTATTAAATAATTACCGCTACGAGTTGGACGATTTACCTGGAGGACGCAGTTCCGAACGAATCAGAACGACAGTGTATGCAACGGATCGTATCAAGCGTTGGTGTCAATTAACGAATATCGATGGAGTTAATGATGTTTCGAAAGATGGAGAGGAGGGTGAATATATTGGTTGATATGGAAATTGATATTTATATTTTTATAATCTTTTGTAAACAGTTGTACCTAATTTGAAATCAGGTTAATATGGGTGTCCGGTTGTTAACTAATTTTGAGAACGATGGCATCGGGTTGGTGTTCAGTTATATTTAACCCATACAATTACACCATGGGTAATATGGAATTCTCAAACATTGCGAACGTGTGGCATCCGGCGGAATTATTTTTTACCAAGAATTGATCCACTGGTTTCCTGTTCCATGTCGTAAAAGGCCACAAAAATAGGAACTCCTAAGTCAAGGTGTATTTACGTGCCGATGACTGAATGGCTGAAGGAGGTTAAACAATGCAGTCGCACAGTGGCACAGTGGCACAGTGGACGACTTCTTTCTTCGTATCTCGTGGGATTTAAGTGATTCAAACATTTAAAAAAATCCTTACATAGTTCGCTATAGGCGATTATAAGCCAATATATTTGGTTTCTTCTAGTTGTTGCACGATAAGTGCTGGAGATGGAGTGTTCATTACTCTAATTGATAATGGTTAGAGTAGCACAAATCAATCTCCAGCATAAACGTACAGCAACTATAAATCTATCCAGACTTCTGCAAGAAGTTAAAGCTTTTGTAGCTTTGGTTCTAGAACCATTTTTTCAAAAGGGAAACTTCTACGTTGGAAAATTGTTAAACCCAGTCTTTGTTGCCTTCAACAAGAACAGTATGACTAATCCACGTGAAATGCCTCGAGCATGCATACTTGCAAATAGTGCTCTCGATGTTTCTCTCATATCGGAGCTCACAACTCGGGATATGTGTGCTGTCACAGTTGGTATGACTATTGATGGCATAGACAGGAAATATGTCTATTGTTCGGCATATTTACCGCATAACCAACCTTCGCCAAGCGATGACTTCAAAAAAGTTGTATCATGCTGCTGCAAAAGTGATTTACCGCTTATAATCGGAAGTTTTATCAATGCTCGCCATATCATTTGAAGCAGCACAGATATAAATTGGAGAGGCTCTGATATGATGGAATTTGTGAGCAATACAAACCTGTACATAGTCAATGCAGGAAACCGTCCAACTTTTGCGAGATCTGGAAGAGAGGAGGTTTTGGACGTAACTCTCTGCTCTGATAGAATTGCGCATGAGTTGGTGAATTGGCTCGTCTCCGATGAGCTCGAACCATCGTTGTCTGATCATAAGTACATCTTTTTTGATCATTCAAACGTTAAATTTGATATTATTACATATCGTAATCCTAAATCTACAAACTGGGACCTCTATGAAGAGGGCTTGGCAACTAGATTTTACGGGTACCAACCAACAATTGAAACCCCAATTGATTTGGAAAATGTTGTCGACTAGACAAACTCACTCATAGTTGCAGCATATGAAGAGGCTTGTCCACTTCGGATTGTGCGAGCTACTAGAGGAAGGGCTTTCAAAACTGCTCTTCGATCGTCTGAGCGAAGTGGTTGGAAAAGCCTATGCACAAATGTCTCTAGTCTCAACCAGGCTAGCAGATTAAATAAGTTACTTTCGAAGTCTAGGGACTTTAATGTCAGTTTCTTAAGAACTTCAGATGGTGAACACTTGTCTGATGAAGGTGATGTACTTCACTATCTTTTTAACACTCACTTTCCAGGATGTATGGATCCATCACCGACAGCACTTCCAGAGACTTTTTCAGGTAGCTACGATTCTTGGGCCCTTGCTCGAAGCGTTGTGACGATTGAATCGGTCAAATTGGCAGTTGAGAGTTTTGCTCCGTACAAGTCTCCTGGAAAGGATGGAGTTTTCCCAGTGTTACTGCAGAAAGGGTATGAACATTTCAAACATGTTTTGAAGAAAATACTTACTTTTAGTCTTGCGACAGGATATATTCCAAGAGCCTGGCAGGAAATAATTGTCAAATTTATTCCCAAAGGCGGTCGCGACACTTATGAGGAAGCGAAGAGTTTCAGGCCTATCAGTCTTAGCTCATTTCTTCCTAAAACAGTGGAACGCATAGTCGATCACTATATCAGGAATGTTAGTCTGGGCGTGCATCCGCTACATGGAATGCAACATGCTTACCAGCGTGGAAAGTCTACTACAACCCTGTTACATGATGTTGTGTACAATATTGAAAAAGCTTTCTCACAAAAGCAAACTTGCTTGGGAGTTTTCCTAGATATTGAAGGTGCCTTTGATAACGTGCCTTTCAATTCAATTCTGGAAGCAGCCCGTGGTCATGGCATACCTTCAAGTATCACAAATTGGATACACGCAATGCTTAGTAATCGACTTCTTTGTTCATCGCTTCGGCAAGCAGAGTTTAGAAAGCTGAGTGTCTGTGGGTGTCTTCAAGGTGGTGTACTATCCCCACTTTTATCGAATCTAGTCGCTGATGCTTTGTTGAGGAAACTTAATAACCTTGGATTTCCGACTTATGGTTTTGCCGATGATTATCATATATTGATGACCGGTAAAACATTAACACTCTCTTTGATTTAACGCAGCAAGCCCTGCGATCTGTTGAACAATGGTGTTGTCAGGTTGGTACTGTAAATCCGGGCAAAACATCAATGGTGCTTTTCACTCATCGTAGGATAATCACAGGAGTTCGTCCGTTACAGTTCTTCTGCTCAGAGGTCACTGTGGTCGATTAAGTTAAATACATCGGGATTATTCTTGATTCAAAACTGAATTGGTCTGCTCACATTGACTTCAGGCTTAAAACAGCTTGCATGGATTTCGGCCAATACAGACAAGCTTTTGGAAAATCATGGGGACTCAAACCCAGATATATTCATTGGATCTACACAACTATTGTTAGACCAATTTTAGCATATGGATGTCTTGTATGGTGGCAGAAAGGAGAAGTCGCGACAGTTCAGTCAAAGCTAAATCATCTCCAAAGAATGGTCCTAATGACGATGACAGGAGCATTCACGACAACTCCTACTGCTGTTCTAGAGGCACTACTGTGCATTAAACCTCTACATGTGTTCCTAAAACAAGAAGCATTATCTTGTGCATACCGTCTTAAGGTTACAGGGCTTTGGAACAGTAACCCATTAGATTATGCTACCAGCCACACTCGCTTGTGGTCTCAAATGGTTACGTGGGATGAGTATTTACTCGCTCCTAGTGACATAACTCTCACATGCAGTTTTCCTTTCAAAACATTCAATGTGAGCTATCCTCTTCGTGAGGAATGTTTGTCTGGTTGTCTGTAACGACAACTTGATGAACACATAGTTTGTTATACGGACGGTTCTCTGTTGAATGGTCGTGCTGGTGCTGGTGTCTACTGTCGTGAAATGAGGCTATAGCAGACTCATTGACTTGGTAGATACTGTACTGTGTTCCAAGCAGAAATCTACGCAATTCTGTGTGGAGTACAATCGGCACTTCAGCAGAGGATCTGTGGTAAACAAATTTATTTTTCTCCGACAGTCAGGCAGCTCTAAAAGCACTTAGTTCGAATGACTCACGGTCGAAGCTAGTGATCGCATGTCGAACTCAAATTGAAGACCTTAGCATTTCAAATGCTGTTTACTTCTTATGGGTACCCGGCCATTCTGGTATTACTGGAAATTAATGGGCTGATGAGTTGGCTAGAGCTGGTGCAACGAATGATTTCGTTGGTCCTGAACCAGCTTTACCACTTTCAACTAGTTGGATAAAGCACAATATTCGTTCTTGGGCTGCATCCAAACATGCCAACTACTGGTGCAGCTTGCAAACATGCGCTCAGACAAAAGCATTTCTACCAGATTTAGATCTGAAAATGTCAATGAGTCTACTGCATTTCTCCAAGCATCATTGCAGTATTCTGGTCAGAGCTCTGACTGGACATTGCAAACTCAATTATCACATGGCTACTATTCAACGTGCTGAGTATTATTCGTGTGATTTGTGTGAATTCGATTATGGTACTTCATATCATCTGATATGTAACTGTCCTGCATTGACGCAGCTACGTATCCGGGTTTTTGGTTCTTCATACATGGTTGAGTCTGTGTATGCGGAGCTAAAATTGAGGGATATTCTCTCGTTTCGCACCCAATGAGGTAAGGAGCTATAGTCAGAAGGGTTTATCGTTCTTCCTGGAGTGAATGAATCCTTTCTGTATTCACCTTACATAGGGTTTAGCAGATTGTTTGGCATTTTTTAGAGGGTACCGAATTTACTTCTGCTCGTACATACTGCGAATCGTTTGTTTCTTGTTTCGGAGTTTCAAAAGACGGTGTACATTATAAAACACGATTTTCCTTACAACTCTAGAACTGGAAGTCATATCTGGATGAAATTTAGAAGTTATGTATGGGACCGTGAGACCATTCGTATAAATCTAACTTTATTAAAATCGGTCAAACCAACGCTGACAAAAGTGAGTGAGATCCATTTTCTATGATAGGGAACTATTTTCGGTGCTTACGGAACCGGAGACCGGGAACCAGGATAAACGGAATCGTTTGAATCTAAGTTTGTGGAAATCGAACTAACCATCGCTAAAAAAAGTATGGGTATGTAACGTCAGCGACATAACTGGATGTCGTGAATTGTGCCTTTTCGCCACTAGAATTAGAAATGATACACCTAAACTAAAGTACAGATTAGTTACATTGAACATTCTGACATACAATTAAATATTACTATTAATTCTATGTAAGAATGTGAATTCATTATGATAAAATAATGGTGGTTCCTATGAAGGCGTTCGTGATGGAGAGTGCCGAGTTGAGTTCGAATCTATTTTGAATCGGTGCTATGCATTTTATATAGCAAATCAGCATAAAATTCTACTACAAAATACAACTGGTTGAAAAATGGGCAGTATACAGTATAGTGATGGAAAATTTCGTATAATTATTCGTTTCACGCTTTATACTTGGTTTGTTATTACTGATGTTGGTGGGAGAACTTCACCTCGAAATCCAGTTCCGTCTAAAGCACTAGAAGTAATGAACGATTTTCAATCAAAAATTACCTTTTATACTCGTAAGTAGATAATCGGTATTGATATGTGCTTGACTACCTCAAAACCGTCGTCCGGGTGCGAAAAAGGCAAGCAAGCGTGATGTATTTTCCTCATTGTTTCAAAAAGATTTAGAAAACGTTATTTTTCAATTATTTATGGTTATCTCAAACTGTTGAAAATTTGATCACAAATTCCTTATCATATTTCCGATAGCTTGTCGAAAAAACTATGTTGTTGGGTTAAGTACATCAACACGGAACAACCGGAATTAGCTCTGCGCCTAATTCGTATTACTGTTTTTGAATTAGTTGATTTTAACAACAAAATTTCCAAAATAACTATAAAATTAGTTAAACTGAGAATTTACTGAAAAAAACTCTTTTTTTAAATAACTATTTATTGGAATATGAGTTAAAATTAAATTATTAGGATTTAAATTGGGTGTTCAGCCACAAGTGGTGACTTTTCAGCCCTATTATATATATGATTTGGTTATTACCATGAGGACATTATTTGCTTCCGCAATTCTGAGATTTTTGTGTAGGGAAAATTCTAAACCTACTTGTATTGTGTTATGGGGTAAAGGAACTTATATACTAACTTACTAACTAATACAGAGAGCGAATCGATTCAATTGAAAATTGCATCGATTTTGTCGGAATTTGCTTATAATATTATGTGACATTACATCTAATGGTTCTATATTTGTGAGTCTGTGTAACTCATTTGTACTAAACCAGGGAGGACGCTTCAAAATCATTTTCAGAATTTTATTCTGAATCCTTTGAAGCGTTTTCTTCCTGGTGGAACAACAACTTGACTACTGCATAAAGCATGGCTGGTCTGTACTTGGTACTGCATAAAGCATGGCTGGTCTGAAAATTTGTTTATAAATTAACAATTTGTTTTTTAGACAGAGCTTAGAATTTCTGTTTATAAGAGGATATAAACATTTAATATATTTATTACACTTTGCCTGGAACCTTCAATGTGATCCTTGAAAGTAAGTTTTTTGTCATACGTTAAACCTAAGTATTTAGCTTGATCAGACCATGTCAATTCCAAGCCATACAATTTGAGAATGTGATTATTGTTTGGTTTAAGAAAAGAAGCTCTTGGCTTAAGAGGAAAGATAATTAATTGCGTTTTGGCTGCATTTGGTTTAATTGGCAGATAATCACTGAAAATATTTAAACTTCTTTGTAGGCGACTGCAGATCACTCTTAAATTTCTACCTGTGACTAACAGACTTGTGTCGTCACAGAATAGCGATTTCTGACAACCAACGGGTAGATTTGGAAGATCAGAAGTGAAAATATTATACAAGATTGGAGCTACGATCGAACCCTGCGGAACACCGGCTCGTACGGATAGCAATTCAGATTTACAATTCTGATAGCTAACCTGAAGAGTACGATCAGTTAAATAATTTTGAATCATTTTGATCAAATATATAGGAAACTGGAAATCAGACATTTTTGCTATTAAACCTTTGTGCCAAACACTGTCGAATGCTTTTTCTATGTCTAGAAGAGCAACTCCAGAGGATAACGTTACTCTGACAAGTTGATGAGTAGTTGAATGTTCATGACGAAGTCCAAACTGCTCTGGTAAAAAAATTGAATTCTCATTTATATGAGACATCATTCTCAAAAAAATATTTTTTTCAAAAAGTTTACTGATAGAAGAAAGTAAGCTAATTGGTCGATAACTTGATGTTTCTGCTGAATTTTTATCAGGTTTCAGGATAGGAATTACTTTAACGTTTTTCCATCTTTTTGGGAAGTAAGCTAATGAAAAACACTTGTTGAAACAAGTTGTTTTAACCAGGAGTCTCAAGGCAACATCGGGAAGATTTTTAATAAGAATATTAAAAATTCCATCATTACCAGGAGCCTTCATGTTTTTGAGTTTCCTAATAATTGATTTAATTTCATCAAAATTCGTCTCAATAATGTCATCGTGTGATAACACTTAAGTTGAAATATGCTCATATTTAAGTGAGACTTCATTTTCGATAGGATTCACAACGTTCAAATTAAAATTGTGTACACTGTCGAACTGCTGAGCAAGTTTTTGAACTTTTTCGCCATTTGTAAGAAGTATTTGATTTCCCTCCTTGAGAGCAGGAATTGGTTTCTGAGGTTTCTTAAGAACCTTAGAAAGTTTCCAGAAAGGTTTAGAATATGGTTTAATTTGTTCAACTTCTTTAGCGAAATTTTCATTTCGCAAAAGAGTAAATCTATGTTTAATTTCTTTTTGTAAATTCCTAACTATGTTTTTCATAGCAGGATCACGAGAACGTTGATATTGTCGTCGACGAACATTCTTCAACCGAATGAGCAGTTGAAGATTGTCATCGATGATAGGAGAATTTAATTTAGTTTGAGCTTTGGGAACTGAAATATTTCTAGCTTCGATAATGTAATGATTCAAATTATCAATTGCTGTGTCGATGTCCGCAGAATTTTCTAAAATAGTTTCATGATCCACATGATTTTCAATGTGAGGTCTGTAATCCAACCAATTAGTTCTATGATAGTTGAATATAGAACTAATTGGATTAATTATAGCTTCGTTGGAAAGTCTATATGTTACTGGAAGATGATCTGAGTCAAAATCAGCATGTGTATTTGGTTCACTACAAATGTGACTTTGATCTGTTAGAACCAGATCAATTGTAGACGGGTTTTTCACGGAAGAGAAACAAGTAGTATTACTGGGATGAAGAACTGTGAAGTAACCAGTTGAGAGTTGATTATGAAGTATTTTACCATTACTGTTATTTTGCCTACAATTCCACTGGACATGATTAGCATTTAAGTCCCCTATTACGAAAGAAAAAAAAACTCTTATTTTTAGAGAATGTGTTTAGTTGGCGAATATCCCGGACACAAACCAGCAATATTTCAATCCTACACCAAATTCTCATTGATAACTCATTTTGATATTAAAATTAGAAAATTTGTTTCTATTTATCTATCACCATCATTACTGAAAGACAGCACAAAAAAAGAAAAATGAAATTGGTTTCATTAACATGTTTATTAGTCAAAAACTCATGAGAAGTGTCAAAGCAAAACAATCCATTAAAAAGCTAAAAGGGACAGTCTTGTTGAAGCTACTTGCAAATTGTGTAGGTGTTTTTCGGGTGTGTTACGATATATCCATATATAAATTTCTAAACTGATATGCAAAAATGACGTAAACTGTCAGTGGAAAGTGTATTTATTCAGAATTTGTGCGCATTTGAAGCGATTGTGTGTAATATTGTTTTTACGCGGGACAGTGAAGTGAGAGAGTCGATTTCGCGAAGTCGAATGAAGAAAATAGCAATTTAGAAGCAAAATTTTCAAATAGAAGTTTATGTTTCGCTTATGTCATTTTCTCCAATACAACATCGTTTCTATACCTGCCAATATAGAAAAGACAACCGCGACTGAAATTTTGCTCGGCAGTAGTGTGCCATCTAGTGGCTAGTAGTCATTACGGTGTTAATGTTTTCTCGGTGACAAAGCGCCATATAGCTGCAAATTGCAGAAACCAATTCAACCAATTATGTTGGTTGAAATCAACGTTTTATTTCTCTAATTCAACTAAAAAATTAATTGAATAGAAATGAACAGTGCCTTAGCTAAGAAATGACAGCACGTTTAATTGGTGAATTCAACGAAAAAAAATAGCGATTTCAACAAATATTTTATTATTATTAAGGGAATGAGAATTAAAAAATCTTAATTAGCAAAAGTAAGATTCTTTTAGTTGTCTCAAAAAATAACTAACTAAAATCAGAAAATCAACTAATTTTTTCGCCAAAATGCAGATTTCGGTCTTTCCGTGAAGATATATTCGCTATAAAGTTCTGCCCATTCTTGTACAGGGTAAATTTAGAAAAGGCTCCCCATAGTAAAGTAAGTCATAGTCACGACAAAAAAGTGAATGGGAGCCATTTTGAAATATGACCACTATTTCCGGTGCTTCCAGAACCGGGGACCGGGAGCAGGATCGTCGGAATCGGTTAGTTTAGTTGTCTACAAATAATTGCATGAAATAGTCAATAGGATTACCCGAAACGTAGATTTATAGTTTTCTAAACAATACGAGAAAATGGAACAGAATAATAACATTTTTGAAAGTGGACGATAATATAGATGATCCATATTTGATATGGCCATAATATCAGGTGTACAACTATGCTTCCACCGTTATTATACAAAGTTAAAAGCTTCATTGCGAAAAAGTGCTTACAGGTGTATTATTCAAAGTATTGTCCGTCGCAAACGACAACTACAATTCTGAATCATACCCAGGGGCTTGAGACGTTTTGAAATGGCTTGCTGACTCACTCCCAACGATTCGGCAAGCTCTTCTTGGGTTTGGCATGAATCTTCATCAAGCAATGATTCTAGTTGTTCATCTTTGAAGGTTTTTTCTCTTCCACCACCATGTTTGTCTTCGACATCGAAATCACCATTTTTAAAACGTTGAAACCACTCCCAACACGTTCTTTTACTCAGAGCAGCATCACCGAAAGTTTCTGAGAGCATTCGATGCGCTTCAGACGCATTTTTTCGAATTGTAACAGAAAAGTAAAACTTCTTGAAAATGGCGAGAATTGGGCACATAAACAGACATTTTCGAGAATGAATAATACGAAAACAAGAACAACTATCACTGAAACGGTGATGACTATTCTTTAGGCACTGTACACACTCACTTTAAAGGCATTATCATCTATGTATTTTGACCAGCCTCAGCCGGTACGTCCACCTGTCGGAAAACGGCAGAAGCAAAGTTGTACATCTGATATAATTAGGATGGCGGAAACAAACAAAACACTGTTTTAATCCATCTGGTAGTGTAATGATGTCTTTCTCATATATAATACTGTGGTATTCTATTCAACATTTTTGTGCATTAACTAGTATAACATACATAATGAAACAGTTCTTTGCTTATCCTTAAGAAAACGAAGTAGATTCACTATTCTATGTACTTCTTGCACCAGAACCCGAGAACCGGTATAATCGAAGTCGGTTCGTACGGCCACCAACTAACATGACGTACAAACTCTACTAGTTTTATTCAGATTTAGAAAACTTTATGCGATATCGCCATAGTACTCTAAACGACGATATAAGTTTTTGTTGTTTGCGATCATACGACTTTTCATTTCATTCAGTAAAAACCAGACAAGCGAAAAGGTTGTGTTTCGATTATACTGGTTCGTGAGTTAACGGCTGTAGGTAATTAAAACTGCTGGTGCTAATAGCCAAGGCAATTTTCGGGGCGTTTCCCGACTGGAAAGCTAGCAATGAAGGCCATACCGCTCCTACGCACAGAGGTGCGAGCGCATAGAAGTGACGAGTCACAGAGGTGCCATCGCATAATGGTGCGAAGGGGTGCAAAGACACAGAGGTGCCAAAGCAACCCAGTGCTGATCTACTAGGTACCAGAATTTGTACGCTGCGTAGGATCGAAAGAGGCGACATATATCGCGAGATGCTACACTGCAAGCATCACATTTGTTCACCACCAAGAGCAATAGCACTGTACATGGCGTCAGGTACAGACAGCACTTCAAGTTCAGTGGTGACCACAACAACGGCAGAGCAACTGAGATAGCAGAAGACGATACCAAAAGACTGCCAATTGGAAATCATTGGATGAGCTTAACGTCGTTCTTTACGATAGATGCACAGAGACAACAGCAACAAGGTAGATTTAATTTAATTAAATATTTTTATTTCTCCTAGACATAAACTTTACTATACATAAGTTTTCATTTAAATATTATTAATTTACAAACAAAAAACAGTTCATGTTATGGATGATCTCATGGAAGATCATCCGAATCCGATTCCGGATACTAGTAAAATCTTAAATACTCAAGGGCTAAACATTATCCAGAGGGTACCACTGGGCCATGGATAGTCTATATTCGAAAAAAAGAAAAGGTATTAAATTTGATGCAAATTACAAAGCAATTGACATCACATTTTTCAAAAGTTGAAGAAATCTCTAAAGTTAATAGAGATAAAATTCGAGTTGTTGTTAACGACTTGAAACAGGCAAACAATATTGTAACCTGTGAACTATTTGCTGTTGAATATAAAGTTTACATTCCATCGAAGGAGGTGGATAATCTTTGCGATAAAGATGTTGAAAAACGTGTTTATTGTGGGGAGAGTCCTCATGATCTTTCAGTATGCGCTGCATTTAAGTTGAGTAAAGACAAAATGAAGCTTGCTTGTAAAGCACGGTCTAAGCGCACATATGCTGAAATGCTTAAAACGATCATTGATATCCCACCTTTGGAAACCGAAAACGGTTTTTCAAATCTTGCCGAGCCAGAGGAATCTGACTCTGACGAAAATAGTGAAGATACCTCGCTTGTCACTTCTCAAGGGTCTGTTAAGAGGAGATTACCAAACCACAAAATACCAAAAAAGACACCTAAAATTACACCTTCAAAAACAGATCCCCGTGTTAAATCTAAAAAGCCAAACTCAAAACCAAAAACTGTGCCTCCTGGTTTGTCAAATTCACAAACGAATCCAGAAACTAGCACAAGCAAGGACAATAATTTCTCAGCCTCTATCAGGATAACTGAAGTTTTCGGAAATTGTAGAATGGATTTTCGCAGCATTCAATATTTCTGAACCTGTAAAGACCATCATAGAGGCATTCCTTCCAATAGCTGGAAAATTTTTGAAACAGTTGTAAGCTCAATGGCCAGTTCTCTCAGGTTTTGTATCATTTGATGGATAATTTATCATCCGCCGCAAATGATTCAATCACTGTCCTGCAGTGGAATTGTCGAAGCATCATGCCAAAACTTGATTCATTTAAAGTTTTGTTGCATAGTCAAAAATTTGATGTATTTGCTTTGTGCGGAACATGGCTTACATCAAACATAGCCTTAATTTTTTATGACTTTAAAATTATACGTCTAAATAGAGACTCCCCGTATGGTGGAGTGCATTTAGAAATTAAGAAATGTTATTCCTTTTGTAGATTAAACATTTCTTGGACTTCTAGTATAGAAGTGGATGCTTGTCAAATAAACATTAAAGGAAAGGACATTTGCATTGCTGCGGTATATATTCCTCCAAGAGCTCAAGTGGGACAGCAACAGCTTAATGAAATTGACAAACCCCTTCCTTCTCCACGTTTGATTTTAGGAGATTTCAATTCACACGGAATGATGTGGGGTTCCGTTTACAATGATAGTAGATCATCTTTAAAATATAATATTAACAATTTTAGCATGACGGTATTAAATATGGGTAGCATGCAGGCGCGTAGCCAGAGAAAATTTTCCGGGGGGGGGGGGGGTTTAGAACATGGTGATAAATCAACACATGTACAATTTATATCCCAATGTTTCCCATGAGTTATAATTTTTTGTTTCGGGGGGGGGGGGGGGGGGTTTGAACCCCTAAACCCCCCCCCCCCTGTATACGCGCCTGGTAGCATGACACGGATCCCAAGACCTCCTGCACGTCCAAGTGCATTAGATTTATCTCTTCGCTCGACTTCGATTCGACTAGATTGCACCTGGAAAGTATTTTCTGATTTACACGGTAGTGATCATTTACCAATCATCATCTCAATTAGCAGTAACAAATTCATTGCTAATTCAAATAATATTCCATATGATTTAAAAAAAATGTTGACTGGATTAAATACCAAAGTAGTATCTCAAGTACTTTGAACTCAATGGAAGAGCTCCCCCTACTTGAAGAATATGATTTCCTCGTTTGTTCGATTCTGGAGGCGGCAGAACAAGCACAAACCAAACGATTTCTTGGTCCATCGTCTATTAGAACGCCTCCAAACCCTTGATGGGCAAAGAGTGCTCAGATGCTACACACGCGAAACAAAATGCTTTCAAACGTTTTCAAAACGAGGAGCAGGAAATCCTCAGAATTTTAAAAATTCTCGATTTTAGAAACCAAGTACAAGAACATACTTCGGGCCAAGAAATGTTGCTATTGCACAGTGATTCAAAAGCGCAATTTCACGCTCTTAATTGATAACTCATAGGAACGTGGTTTTAGTGGTACAGTATCTTCAGCAAAGTTGCTCAGAATGATAGACGCCATCTTTTGACAAATTTTATTAATGTAATGAATCCCCCTAAAAGTGAGATAAAAATATTATTTTAGTTTAGAGCCAACATTGGGGCTAAGTTACTTTAATAAAGTTGTTCAGAAAGATATTTCAAACAAATTTGCTGAAGGTATCATTCCCGTAACTTGAGTTTAATTCATGATATAATGTATTTTCTGAAAGGGGTGTCCTAAAACCAGTTTTTGTAAGAAAACATATAGTTATATAGTTTCAATTCATATAAGTTTTTCTTGTTACACGAAGTTTTTTATCATTAAAAACTACACAACTTTCTCAAACATACTATGCTGCTATCATTTCAGTTTAATGAAATAGAGCCATTTTTCGTGTTTTTTATAGCAAAATTTCAACTTGTCTATCATCAAAAGACGCAGAAAGGTGCAGATGAGACTTCTTACATATTAAACTACTTCGAAAGGGCTTTCACATCGTGGTTGAATTACTCGTCTGCGATCGTCTGCAGATGAGATATGTTCTTTTCAAATATCCTTGTCCTTGACATTTGCAATCCTGTCAGATCAGATTTCAGTATATACAGTGTCCGTCATCTAACATTATTTTTGAACTAGCAGTTATTTCGACATTGGTAACCTTAATGTCACTTCTGATTTGACAGAAACTAAGTTTTCTCCTTCCGCTGAACGAAAATGGTTGTGTATACGCTTGAGGAACGCGTGAAAATAGTGCAGTTTTACTTTGAAAATCATGGAATGTGTGCCAAAAAAATCATCTTCTCGAATAAGGCACATTTTCATCTCGGCGGGTATGTTAATAAGCATAATTGTCGCATCTGGGGGACGGCAACCCGCACGTTATCATGGCGAAACCGATGCAGAGAGTGACGGATTGGTGCGGATTTTGGTCTGGCGGCATTATTGGGCCATTTGTCTTCGAAAATGAGGCAGGAGGTTGGTTCTTCCCGTTACTTGAAGAGGAAGACTTGGACATCATTTGGTTCCAACAAGACGGCGCTCCGCACCACACGGCCAACGCTACGATCGATCTTCTGCGCACAGTCTTCGAAGATCGAATTATCAGTCGAAATTCGGCCGCCTCGGAGCTGTGATTGGACGCTGTTAGACTATTATCGTTGTCAAAGATAAGTGTTATGTGGACAAGCCAGAGACAATTCAAGCCTTGAAGGACAAGATACGTGCAGCCATAGCTGAAATAAAGCTGCATACAATCGAAAATGTACTAAAGACTGGACCGACCGTATGGCGTACTGCAAGGCCAGCCGAGGCAGCCATTTGAATGAAATTATATTCCACAATTAACCGGAAGGATTGTACTTTAATATGGAAAAGTACGGGTGTGTAATGTCAGAGACATAACTGGATGTCGTGAATACGAATAAAACTGACACGATTTCTTTACACTTTCGAATTCGAATTGATAGTTGATCGATTGTGTGAATTGCGAAACTTTCCCCCTTTTCACTACTAAACTTTTCAACGAGTTTTGACGTCGATTGTCTCATTTCGGATTTGCTATTTCATTGAAAGAAACTATTAAGATTCTGTACAGGATTAATTTCTGACAATTAGAAGGACCAAATTGTGGAGTTCTCTACGATATTTTGCACAGTTCGGAACATTTATCTCGAACGATTTTCGCACAGCAAAAAGTGCAAGAACCAAATCAAGTTATTTTGGATTTCCACTAAACTGACGATTTCTATCTTCGAATTTCAAAGAAGTAATCTTAATAGATCTTTAGATAAGATTTAGAGCCATTAGAACGACTGATTTTATATAATGTTGTCCACATTTCGTTTCTTGTTTTCTTTCTCTCCAACGCAAAGCACCAGCAGCTGATGCAATAGTTCTTGATTGAATTGAAACTAGCTTTGCGTACACACCGACACATCCGCTCGCAGTGCCAAATGATGCGAAACTGGTTTAATGCGTCTTCTCGCCTTGACGATCGGCACCACGCAAAAGGTCTGCTCTCATTATTGACGAGCGCTGCTCCCGACGATTGAAGTTCAAATGAAAGCACGACCTAAGCGTTTGAGGCTTTATACCACGCAAAAAGTCTGCTTTCATCGACGACTGCTCCACCTGACGATTGAAGTCCAAGTGAGAGCACGACCTAAGCGTTTGAGGTTTTATACCACGCAAAAGGTCTGCTTTCATCGACGACTGCTCCACCTGACGATTGAAGTCCAAATGAGAGCATGACCTGAGCGTTTGAGGTTTGGCACCACGCAAAAGGTCTGCTCTTATTATTGACGACCGCTGCTTTCGACGATTGAAGTCCAAATGGAAGCTCGACCTAAGCGTTTGAGGTTTTATACCACGCAAAAGGTCTGCTTTCACCGACTACTGCTCCACCTGACGATTGACTTCCAAATGAGAGCACGACCTAAGCGTTTGAGGCTTTATACCACGCAAAAGGTCTGCTTTCATCGACGACTGCTCCACCTGACGATTGAAATCCAAATGAGAGCACGACCTGAGCGTTTGAGGTTTTTAACCACGCAGAAGGTGCACTCTCCGAAGCTGCTGGTCCCACAACGTCTGCTTGCATCCAACGCACAAGAAGAAATGATCGAACTTTGAAGACGGTTCCCCTTTTATACGCAGTCAGTTGAAGATATGTGCATGACTACCTCAAAACCGTCGTACTTGCGCGAAAAGGCCAAGCAAAAGTACAGAGTTTTCCGCGTTGTTTTCAAAGTTTGAGAAAACTTAATATTTGAGTTGTTTGTGATTATCTCACACTGTTCAAAATATTATCCTAAATTTCTGATCATATTTTTGATGAAATGGTGAAAGAATTATGTTGCTGCCTTTAATACAAGTCGAGATATTCACGATTAAGTTCTGCCCATTCTTCCATATGGCTAATTTTGAAAAGGCGCCCCATAGTAAAGTAAGTCGTATTCACGACAAGAATAAATTTTGAAATCGGATGAACCGTTTGTGTTTTATTGCATGTTTAAAAAAAAGTTACATGGCGGACCCTGTATTCATTACTATGGTACTTGCACAAAATATGATTTTTTTTGCACATCTATAAATTGCAAGTCTATAAATTGAATAGTTTAGTAACTCGACTTTTAAAAAAAGCAATCATCAAATCGAAATTAGTTATGTTTTCTTCTGGTAGAGAAAAGAATGATCAATACTCATTTTTTAGTTATTTGTATTTATTTTATGATAGCTGACAATGTTTTTAACCTAAAAGACTCTTAGGATCGTCCGACAGATACTTTTTTTTACTATTTTGGCCATTCACGAATATTTGTAACCAAAGGATCCGATGAAACTAATAACCAATTCATGAAATTCCGATTCGTAACTCTGTATTGCTTGCCTGTGTAATACTCTCGTAATCTGTGTGAAATAAACTTCTTAATCATTGTGAACAGTACAATATAGCAAGCGTTTATCGATCTCCACTTTAATTGATGAATAGAGGATATTTATCCGCAGAGCTTTTCTGTGGAAAAACTTACCATAAAATGACATAACGTAATTCGACATGATGATTGCCTTTTTTAAAGTCGTGGGTTCTTATCTCACTTTTAAAAATGTCTGACAATTACCTTTGTAATGATTACTAAATTTTTCTATTTGTAGACTTCGATGTCCATAAAAATCCATTTAATATGAGAGTTACCATGGTAACGAATATATCCTGAAGTCTGATCTGATATACAATGAACCTTATCATTGCAAATGTCAAGGACAAGAATATTTGAAAAGATCATATCTCATCTGCAGACGATCGCAGACGAGTAATTCAACGAAGGTATGAAAGCTCTTTCGAAGTAATTTAATATGTAAGTAGTATGATCTGCACCTTTCTGCGCCTTTTGATGATAGACAAGTTGAAATTTTGCTATAAAAAACATTAAAAATGGCTCTATTTCATTAAACTGAAATGATAGCAGCATAAAATGTTCGAGAAAGTTGTGTAGTTTTCAATGATGAAAAACGTGTTTAATCCACCTAGCAGTGAGATGATACCTATTTTTATCAATCCGCATGTGTTTTTTGCATGAATATTCTTCGGTGTTTAAGTTTTCATGACATTATTTTAATGACCCTCGTTTTAAGCGACAATTTGAGATTTTAATCACTCATTACTCTGTAATGTCGAAACTGCAAATCGGATCGAATTTGAATCTAAAAGTGTGATAATCGATTAAACATGCCATGATATGTAAGTTCCACTCTAGAGTTTACGCTAATTTAAGGTACTTCCAGAGCCGGTATTCAGGAACCAGCATAACCCAAACCGAATCGTATGGCCATATGACGAATAAATTACAACAGTTTTGAGTTCAACTTTGAAGCTTTTCGGGATTGTCATCTTCTATATCGGTTTGAATTTTAAAAATTCATCATCATGTAATTCGAGAACCGGAAGTCATAATTGGATAAAATAATTAATTTTTGTATATAAGTTTGTTTTAATTAAAATTTTTGTTTCTGAAATTTGATTAGGCTTTTTTTGAGAAAACGATTGAGCATTGAGAAACGATTTTATACTGGAACCGGAATTCTAAAAGCGGTATGGCCGAAGTCAGATAAATTCACCTGAGTAGCTGTACACTTTACATTTGTTTCAAAACATTTGAAAATCAGTTAAGACATCTTTGAGAGATCATAGCACGAATTAAATTTTTAGGTGCCTTCTGATCGACAACTGAATACCACTAAAACTGAAAAAAGTTAATTTTTTTATCGACTATCCAAATCTGCTAACCCGATAAACCTGATTAAATTATGTGGAATAGATATTTTTATACAATCCCCGAAACCGGAAGTTGGATCTGACTGAAAAGCAAGATGTTTTATAGAACTTTGAAACTTTTCATTTGAATCTTAGATGATTCTTAGATTTCATTTGCATCTTAGATCGGTTCAGCCATCTTCAAGAAAAATGAGTTACACAATTTTGATTTCGTTTCACATATCATCCTGTAGTTCCGAAACCAGAGGTCGGAACCAAACATAATGCAGGAACTTTGTTTGGGAGCATACGACTTTTCGTATGAATCTGAATTTGTAGAAAAGAAATTTTCCGAGAAAATTAATTGAAGTTATTTGTCACACACGCATTTGCTGATCTCGACGAACTGATTCGAATGGTATATGGATGTTATGTTGTTCCAGCATTTATTGCTGTAAGTAGTTTAAAACAAAATAATTAAAAAAATTCTGCCATCATTTGGTTTATATATGTCATATTCGAACGATTATGTTGCCAAAAACGAGCCGTGCCAAAATCGGTCCGAGGCTAAATGTCATGAAAAAGAATGCTGTACACAATCCTTTTGGTTCTTAGAAACAATTGTATGTAACAGTATAAAAAATCGTGTTTTCCGTTGCTCCCAAGCATTTCTTTGTCATACAGCGCTCAAAACTCCTACTGCTGGAATAGGGGGAAAAGTCGCTTACAGAAAAATTTCGATATCTCCGTTAAAAATGGACGGATTTTAACAATCTATGGCTTGTTGGATAGGTATTACCGTGCGGAATCTAAGTCTGAAAACATATTCTGTTTTCAAGGTCAATTGTGACAGATGCTGTCAAAAAACTGAAAATTTTGACATAAAACTTTGTATAACTCAAAAAGTAAACATCCGATCTCAAAACCATTCAATAGCGTTTTGGGTGACGGGGAGACCTTTCATTTGCGACTAGTTTTAAGAAAATCGGTCCAGCCGTCTCTGAGATCTCGACCTCTTAGTTGACAACACACATACGGACACACACACATACACACACATACACACACACACACACACACACACACACACACACACACACACACACACACACACACACAGACATTTGCTCAGTTCGTCGAGCTGAATTGATTGGTACATGTCATTCGGCCCTCCGGGCCTCGGAAAAATTTTCGAAAGTTTGAGCGAATTCTATACCTATTTTTTATATATATAAAAATAGGTAAAACTTTGTATCACATGAAACACTCATGTAAATTGAACCTATATGTGTTTTCTTACAAAAACTGGTTTAGGACACCCCTTTCAGAAAATACATTATATCATGAATTAAGCTCAAGTTACGGGAATGATACCTTCAGCAAATTTGTTTGAAATATCTTTCTGAACAACTTTGTTGAAGTAACTTAGCCCCTATGTTGGCTCTAAACTAAAATAATATTTTTATCTCACTTTTAGGGGGATTCATTACATAAATATAATTTGTCAAAAGATGGCGTCTATTATTCTGAGCAACTTTGCTGAAGATACTGTACCTCTAAATCCACGTTCCTATGAGTTATCAATTAAGAGCGTGAAATTGCGCTTTCGAACCACTGTGTATTGGAGACATTTTGTCGATAGTTTGTCAAGAGAAACCTCAATGAGCACTCTTTGGAATACGGCCAGACGAATGAGGAATCGTAACGTAGGAAATGAGAGTGAGGAATACTCGAACCGATGGATATTTGACTTCACGAAGAATGTTTGTCCAGATTCTGTTCCAACGCATAGCATTTTCAGGGAGTCTTCTTCAAATAATGGTTTCATTGATAGCCCCTTTTCAATTATGGAATTTTCCATAGCACTCATGTCTTGTAGCAATAACGCTCCTGGGTTGGGCAGAAATTATTCAACTTGGTATAATCTTCACAAACCTTGCAAAAAGACGTTTGTTGGAATTGTTAATCAAGTTTCGTGAGCAAAATATTTTCCCACCTGACCATGAATAATAATGATCAAATCGCAATAGTGTGGATAATTGCTCATTGCTCCATTCCAGGCAATGAAAGAGCCGATAGTTTAGACAAACGTGGTGCTATTCAGGGTGAAATTTATGAGAGACCGATTGCTTTCAACGACTTCTATAGCACGTCCCGCCAAAGAATACTTGCCAGCTGGCAAGCTTCTTGGGATAGAGATGATTTTCTTCGAATTGGGCTTTCCGAGACTAATCATTGTGCTTGTAGCGAAGGTTATCGCTATATTGATAATGTCGTTTGGACATGTGTGGAGTAAATTTAAATTTTATTTTATGTTAGACTGTTTTCTCTTCCATGAGTTCAACCTAAAGCCAGCTATCTTATATTGAATAAAAGTGATGAACTGATACAAACAAACTCATGTACAAACAAGATCATGTACAAAATGAATGTACAGGGTGATTTTTTAAGAGCTTGAGAACTTTTTTAAACAATAAAACGCATAAAATTTGCAAAATCTCATCGGTTCTTTATTTTAAACGTTAGATTGGTACATGACATTTACTTTTTGAAGATAATTTCATTTAAATGTTGACCGCGGCTGCGTCTTAGGTGGTCCATTCGGAAAGTCCAATTTTGGGCAACTTTTTCGAGCATTTCGGCCGGAATAGCCCGAATTTCTTCGGAAATGTTGTCTTCCAAAGCTGGAATAGTTACTGGCTTATTTCTGTAGACTTTAGACTTGACGTAGCCCCACAAAAAATAGTCTAAAGGCGTCAAATCGCATGATCTTGGTGGCCAACTTACCGGTCCATTTCTTGAGATGAATTGTTCTCCGAAGTTTTCCCTCAAAATGGCCATAGAATCGCGAGCTGTGTGGCATGTAGCGCCATCTTGTTGAAACCACATGTCAACCAAGTTCAGTTCTTCCATTTTTGGCAACAAAAAGTTTGTTAGCATCGAACGATAGCGATCGCCATTCACTGTAACGTTGCGTCCAACAGCATCTTTGAAAAAATACGGTCCAATGATTCCACCAGCGTACAAACCACACCAAACAGTGCATTTTTCGGGATGCATGGGCAGTTCTTGAACGGCTTCTGGTTGCTCTTCACTCCAAATGCGGCAATTTTGCTTATTTACGTAGCCATTCAACCAGAAATGAGCCTCATCGCTGAACAAAATTTGTCGATAAAAAAGCGGATTTTCTGCCAATTTTTTTGGTAATAAAATTCAATGATTTGCAAGCGTTGCTCGTTAGTAAGTCTATTCATGATGAAATGTCAAAGCATACTGAGCAAATAATAATGCATGAAAATCATAACCTCAAAAAATCTGAGCAAATACTAATGCATGAAAATCCTAACCTCAAAAAAATCACCTTTTATGTTATTTCATGTAATTTATAATAGCAAATCGCTTGATGAAGAAATGTTTTAATCCACCTAGTGGAGTAATGATGCTTTTCTCATGTATAACATTCTATTCAAAATTTTTCTCTTCGATTTTTGAAAGAAACCAATAGATTGTTTGTGAATTAACTAGTATAACATAGAGAATGAAACAGTGCTTTGTTCGCGTAGGTCATCCTCAAGAAAACGAAGTGGATTCACTATTATATGTAATTCTAGCACCGGAACCCGAGAACTTTTATAGTCGAAGTCGGTTCGTACGGCCACCAACTAACATGACGTACAAACTCTGCTAAATTTTATTCAAATTTAGAAGATTCTATACAATATTGCCATCGCACTCTAAATGACGATTAAAATGTTTGTTGAATCCGAAAATATGCAGTAATTTTTGGTAGCTCCATAAGACCTTTCGTTTGACCCTAAGATTATGAATAACGGTTTTGAGTCCAGTTTAGAAATTTTTTTACGGTTTTTGTATCGCCGATTCTAGTAATTCTATTGAACACACTTTACACTATAACTCCGGAACCGGAAGCCGGATCCAGATGAAATTCAGGAATTCGAAATTGTACCATGAGACCTTTCATTTGAATCTAAGTTTGTGGAAACCGGTCTAACCATCAGCAAGAAAAGTGAGTGAAATTCATTTTGGTATATATTGCCACTATTTCCGGTGCTTCCGGAACCGGACACCGGAAACCAGGAACCGATCCGGATGAAATTCAGGAACTCCGTATGGTACCATGAGACCTTTCATATGAATTTAAGTTTGTGGAAATCGGTCAAACCATCGCACAGTGGTTCGAATCAATAAAAACGTGGACATAAATCAGTAGCTGCCAAACCGTTCTTTTAATGCATATAGTTGCTTTGAAGAAATTATTTACAAATATATACCGCGTATTTTGATCCTATCATTAATTGTTCATGGCCTACTTTGACAAAAAATGTAACCATAACTTTTTTTTCTGAAGAGATAGACATTTTTTTTCTTCTACAAAGCTTTAGAACTATTAAAAATAATTTACTTTGTCGAATATACTAAAAGTCTAGGTCGCACCGTTTCGGATATACAAAGCGTTTTTATGGCAACCCCCTTAAAATCAGTTTTTTATTCATAAATTGTTTCGAGTTATTTTGTTATGCATACTTTGTTTGAAATAATTGTAGAATTTATAAAATCGCATATTTTTGTTGAAGGTAGTGCATAGGTTTGTTCTTTCCTGGCAAAGTTATGCAACATTTTACCTTTTTTGTACCTATGATAAAACCTAGCACCGAAGCGAAATATGCAACTTTATGCAGCTGATTTTTACAAAATTTGTAGGAAAAGATGTGCCCAATATCATACAAAAAAATCTAAGTGGAACTCGGTGGAACTTTTTTTTTAGGTCTTTTCAAAGTTTGTTTTAATTACTGAATTATGGCAACCCTCTTAAAACTAGATTTTTAGTCATAACTTGTTTCGAGTTATTTTTTTATGCATACTTCGTTTGGAATAATTGTAGAAAATATAAAATTTCATAATTTTGTAGAAGCTAATGCATAAGTTTATTCTTTTCTGGAAAATTTATGCATAATTTTACCTTTTTTACATTCATTCCGCGCGTGCGGGTCGTGATTGAAAAATTCACTGCTCCGAAAAAAATTTGCTCACTCTGAAACTTGAGTTAAACCCCTAAGGTATCTTTTTTCAACAAAAACAAAAGAAATTAGGCCCAAGTTTGGATTTTTTTATTTGTTTATTTATATTTTACTTTTTTATTTCAATAAACTATAAAGGTTGTTTTAAGGAATCACTTATTTGAAAACTAAGAAAAAACCGTACATTTCATGCCTTGTACGAATTTTTGTATCTTTGTAATATTTTGCAGGCTGTTGAAAAAAGGCTTTGTGAGAAATACCCCATGGATTATTACTATATATGCTATGCACGTATGCAAATATATGAAAGATATTTCTATCCTATTTCCGACTACCAGTCTGGACGCGCGTAAACACGCATAAACAAGTTCATGCTTGCACACGCAACTTAAGCAAATTGTTGCGATTTTTATTTTGTTACTTTTTGACAATTGGCAATATTAGAATAAATCTAAGTGGAACTAGATGCAATTTTAGGTCTTTTCAAATTTAGTTTTAATTATTGAAAATCCGAAAAATCATCAAAACTTCAACACATATTTAAAAAATGGAAAAATGTTTTCTAGACAAAATATGATAAAGTATTGTTAAAGTACAAACCTTTACGAAGAGATTCCATGTTTAAACGTGTAAATAAATTTGTGTTATCGCGAAGCAACACAATTTTTAAGACGAGATGTTGATCGGGTGACGCTCACTGCAAAAGTAAGTTACAGAAATAGCAGGCGCGTGACGCCCTCTGTTTCTTAACCATTCATGGTTTCAGCATGGCTATAGTGAAAATGAGGCACACGAAGAGTACTCAAGATATTCTCATTTGAAAATAAATTGGATAAGGTACATGTTCTCCTATAAGTATTATAAAAGTTTGCTGCATTAAGTTGCATATTTAGCTTCGTCACAAGGTTTCCTAGGTAGAAAAGGTGAAATTATGCATAAATTTTCCAGAAAAGAATAAACTTATGCATTAGCTTCTACAAAATTATGAAATTTTATATTTTCTACAATTATTCCAAACGAAGTATGCATAAAAAAATAACTCGAAACAAGTTATGACTAAAAATCTAGTTTTAAGGGGGTTGCCATAATTCAGTAATTAAAACAAACTTTGAAAAGACCTAAAAAAAAAGTTCCACCGAGTTCCACTTAGATTTTTTTGTATGATATTGGGCACATCTTTTCCTACAATTTTTGTAAAAATCAGCTGCATAAAGTTGCATATTTCGCTTCGGTGCAAGGTTTTATCCTAGGTACAAAAAAGGTAAAATGTTGCATAACTTTGCCAGGAAAGAACAAACCTATGCACTACCTTCAACAAAAATATGCGATTTTATAAATTCTACAATTATTCCAAACAAAGTATGCATAACAAAATAACTCGAAACAATTTATGAATAAAAAACTGATTTTAAGGGGGTTGCCATAAAAACGCTTTGTATATCCGAAATGGTGCGACCTAGACTTTTAGTATATTTGACAAAGTAAATTATTTTTAATAGTTCTAAAACTTTGTAGAAGAAAAAAAATGTCTATCTCTTCAGAAAAAAAAGTTATGGTTACATTTTTTGTCAAAGTAGGCCATGAACAATTAATGATAGGATCAAAATACGCGGTATATATTTGTAAATAATTTCTTCAAAGCAACTATATGCATTAAAAGAACGGTTTGGCAGCAACTGATTTATGTCCACGTTTTTATTGATTCGAACCACTGTGCATCGATGAGAAAAGTAAGTGAGATCCATTTTGGTATATATGACCACTATTTCCGGTGCTTCCGGAACCGGAGACCGGGAACCAGGATAGTCGGAATCGGATTGTTTAGTTGCCTACTGATAATGGCTACCGATTTGTATAGTTTTGAGACCAGTTTCAATTTTTTTTTACGTTTTTTGTTTCGTCGGTTTAGATGACGGTGTACAATATTGAACATCCTTTACCCTATAACTCCGGAACCGGAAGTTGAAGACCGTGAGGCCTTCGATTTGAATCTAAGGTTGTGGAAATCGGTCAAACCATCGCTGGGAAAAGTTAGTGAGATCCATTTTCTTATATATGACCACTATATCCGGTGATTCCGAAACCGGATACCGGAAACCACGATAGCCGCAACCGGTTTGTTTAGTTGCCTACTGATAATGACTATCGATTTTTATAGTTTTGAGACCAGTTTAGGAAACTTTTTACGTATTTTGTTTCGCCGGTTTAAGTTACGGTGTACAATATTGAACACTTTTTATCCTAGAACTCCGAAACCGGAAGTCGGATCCGTATGAAATTCAGGAATTCCTAATGGGACCGTCATACCTTTCATTTGAATTAGAGTTTGTGGAAATCGGTCAAACCATCGCTGAGAAAAGTTAGTGAGTTATATTTTGATATATATCACCACTTTTTCTCTGCTTCCGGAACCGGATACCGGGAACCAGGATAGCCGGAATCGGTTTGTGTTTTGCCTACTGATAATAACTATCGATTTTTGTAATTTTTAAACGAGTTTTGGAATTTTTTACGTATTTTGTTCCGACGGTTTAAGTTACGGTGTACAATATTGAACACTTTTTATCCTAGAACTCCGAAACCGGAAGTCGGATCCGTATGAAATTAAGGAATTCCTAATGGGACCGCGAGACCTTTAATTGAAATTAGAGTTTGTGGAAATCGGTCAAACCATCGCAGAAAAAGTGAGTGAGTAATATTTTGGTTTATATGACCACTATTTTCTGTGCTTCCGGAACCGGATACCGGGAATTAGGATAGCCGCAATCGGTTTGTTTAATTGCCTAATGATAATGACTATCGATTTTTATAGTTTTGAGACCAATTTAGAATTTTTTTCACGCATTTTGTTCCGCCGGTTTATGTGACGGTGTACAATATTGAACACTCTTTATTTTATAACTCTGAAACTGGAGGTCGGTTCCGGATGAAATTCGGGAATTTTGTATGGGACCACGAAACCTTTCATTTGAATCTAAATTTGTTAAAATCGGTTCAATTTTCTCCGAGAAAACCTAGTGAGATTATTTGACACATACATACACACACATACACACACAGATATTGCTCAGCTCGTTGAAATGAGTCGAATGATATATGACACTTGGGCCTCCGAGCCGATTTCTACTAGTCGGTTTTTCAAGTGATTGCATAACCTTTCTATATTAGAAATGAAAAATTAGTCACACACGTTTCTCAAAGATAGCTGAACCGACCGACTTACTTTACTATGGGGCGCCTTTCCAAAATTTACCCTCTGATAGAGTGATAAGTTTTTGATCGTAAACATCTCTTGTTGTATCTAACGAATCAACATAATTTTTGCTACAAGCCATCGGAAATATGATCACAATTTTATGATAAAATTTTCAGTTCTGTGACATAATCTCAAATAGTTCAAAATTAAATTTTACTTAAATTTTGGTATAAACGAGTATCAAAGAGGCTCATAGCTCAGTGATCTGTGAAAGATTTATATAATTTAACTACCAATAGAATCGAAATTTTTCAACTTAAACGAGTACAGCAACAGCATTGGAGTATTTCAATAGTACACTATTGAAAATTTGTCTCATTTGACCCATGTCAACACCAGCCAATCAGAACGCGTTCTGAGGAAGAAAACAAAATATCTGCTGCTGTACAACAAATCGTTAAAGAAAAATGTTCCGAACAGTGTTCAATATCGTAGTGAGTTCCACAATTTGGTCCTTCTGAAAGGCAGGAATGAAACCCGTACATACTGATAGCATCTTTCAATGAAATGCAAATCCCAAATGAAATAATTAAAATTAAAATTCTTTATGCTGCTATTTTTATAGCCGTTAGGACCGCCCGTTCCGTACGCTAAGAATCCGCTGCGAAGTCGGTTGAAACAGAAAGGCCAAATTTCACAAAAAGGAATGTAATGCCAAGACTTTGCTTTGCTAGGATCGCCCATTAGTGAAAAAGCTGCAAACGAATTCACGTGAAATGAAACCTCTTAACAAAAATTGGATCAGTTTGGATTCTATCGCCACTGCGAGCAGATGTATTTTGTGTCGTTTGCAAAGCTAGTTTAGCCTTCCGACAATAGCGTTTACGTCACAGCTGCCAGTCATTTGCATTGGTGAAAAAACAACGGTGGAGAGCATCACACAAAATCAGCCGTTCTAATGGCTCTAAAAGTTTTCTAAAGAACTATTAGGATCTGTTGTTCGCAAATCGAAGGGAAATATCCTCAGTTTAGTGCAAATCTAGAACAGTTTGATTAGATTTGTGCCATTTTCGCTGTGTGAAATTCACAGTAATCGAGATCAAGTGAAGCCTTCTTTGTTTTTGCGAAAAATGTGAAAAAGGGGAATGCTTGCATAATTCATACAATTGATCAACTGATTGATATTCGGAAGTGTTAAGGAACATGTCAGTTGTTTTCGTATTCACGACATCCAGTTATGTCTCTGACATTACACACCCGCCTTTTTACAAATGAAATGGTCTTATGACCTCATACAATTTTCTTGAATTGCATTTGGATCATTTGGAATTGCATTTGGAGTTCCGGAATTAAAAAGAAATATGTGCAAATCTATTAAAAAATGCGCACTACATTTTCTCGGAAATTTCCTCACGGATTTTTGCAATCTAAGAAACAAAAAAAGGGTCTTAAAATTCTTTTAAAGTTCCCGAACAGTTGATTCAGATCCGACTTCCGGCTCCGGTATTATAGTGCGATTAGTGAAAATTTTCAAATTCAAGAGTATTTGTAGTTGTTGTTGTTTTTTATTTATTTATTTATTTATTTGGTCTTCGAAAATTTACATCGCACAGACACTTAAATGCTAATTCTTAATTTAAACACATTTTTAGACACATTAAAATCAAATTGGTCATAAACTTCATTAAACAATCGGCAACATACATTAAGAGGGTTGTTTTGTCCATATTGTGTGCGATGATTAGGCAGCTGAAACAGTTCCATACGCCGGGTCCGTCTCAACGGGGCACGAAATTGTAGTTTTCCTAGTAATTCAGCACAGTCGATATTATTACCAACAATGTCGAAGATTAGAAGACGTTGCAAGGTTTTCCTTCTGCTCTCTAATGTTGGAAGATGGATAAGTCGACAGCGATCTTCATAGGAGGGGAGGTGAACGGGATCGGACGAAGGCAGCAGACGTAGAGCGTAACGTATGAAACTTTTTTGCACGCTTTCGATTCTGCTAATATGTACGCTGTGGTACGGTGCCCAGACTGGAGCAGCATATTCCAAAATGCTGCGAACAATTGAACAGTACAATGTTTTTAGACAGTAAACATCTTCGAAAGCCTGAGTATTTCGACGAATGAAACCAAGCATTGAAAAGGCCTTAGCAGTGGTCAGTGCTACGTGTTCTGAAAATTTTAGCTTGTGGTCTAATAATACACCAAGATCCTTTATAACAGCGACTCTTTCAATGCTTAGTGATGAAATTTTGTAGTCGAAAGTTGTTGAGCCACGCAAACGAGAGAAAGATATTACGTTGCATTTTCGTACGTTTACTTCCATTCCATTGATTTTGCACCAGTCAACAAGTGCATCGATGTCGGATTGAAGAGCGTTGCAGTCCAATAATGAATTTATACAGCGAAAGAACTTCAGGTCATCCGCGAACAGTAGCTTGGGAGATTTTATAGCTCTGCAGAGGTCGTTTATAAACAATACAAAAAGCAGCGGACCCAAATGGCTTCCTTGGGGAACACCTGATGATATTGCAAACGAAGAAGATTGTATGTTACCAATGCGTACAAAAGCACTGCGTCCAGTCAAGTATGTCCTAATATATTGTGTCAGCCACTCCGGAAAGCCAAGTCTGCTTAATTTTTCAACAGCAAGTCGATGAGGAACTTTGTCGAATGCCTTGGATAAGTCAACGTAAATTGCGTCCACTTGTTTTTTGCGCTCCATTTGATCGATTAAGTCAGAAATGTAGCACATCAGATTTGTTGTAGTAGAACGTTTCCTCATGAAACCATGCTGTTCTTCTGCGATGATGTGATGCACAGTCTCATATAAAGCATCGTGTAGCATGCTCTCTAGCAATTAAGGTAAGCAACTAAGAATCGAAATGGATCGATAGTTATCTACGTCATGAATGCTGCCACTCTTGTGTATTGGAATTATTGCAGCAATTTTCCATGCACTCGGAAAAACACAATCCGTGAAAGAACGGTTGAATATTATAGAGACGGGAAATGCGAGTGCAGCTGCACAGTTTTTGATGAAAACATGATGTTTTATTAGCAGTTTATTATTTCGGTCATTCACTGCACTTGAATTAGAAGAGTGTGTATTTACATGTCATTTCACAATGATAACGATACAATTCGTTTTTTTTATTTTTTGCCTTTCTCTATAGAAAAGTATTAGAATTGCTGGAAAAACCGACTTTCGAACGGAGCCTCGGAGACCCATAGAGTTATATACCATTCGACTCAGTTCGACGGGATCGGAAAATGTCTGTGTGTGTATTTGTGTGTAATTGTAGGCACTTTTGGAAGATATTTTTACCGCACAATTTTCGCAGAGATGGCTGAACCGATTTTAACAAACTTAGGCTTGTTTGAAAGCTGGTGTCAGGCCATTGATCAAGTTCGAAGATCAAATGGCTGTGACTTTTGGTTACGGAGATATGATGGTATAAATGACGTAACCGACAAAACGTGTTGTTTTTTTACCGCGGAAGTTTCTCGGAGATGGCTGAACCAATTTTAACAAATCAAGGCCCTTTTGAAAGCTTAGGCCATTGATCATGTTCGAAGATCAAATGGCTGTGACTTTTGGTTTCGCAGATATGATTGTACCAGTGACGTAACTGACAAAACGCGTTGTTTTTTTACCGCGCAAGATTTTCGGAGATGCCTGAACCGATTTTAACAAATTTAGGTTCGTTTGAATACTGCTATCGGATCATTGATCAAGTTCGAACACCAAATGGCTGTGACTTTTGGTTCCAGAGATATAATGGTATAAGTGACGTAACCGACAAAACACGTTGATTTTTACCGCTCTTATATAAATATAAGGTGATAAAATTTTCGGATCACCTCTATTTTCGTAAAGCTCTAGTGCTCAAAAGTTTAGCACCTCGAAAAAACCCCTAATGCAAAATTTGAGATAAATCGGACATGCATAAGGGGTGCTGCTCGGCGGTAAATATTTAACAATTTTCGATCTTGAAAAAGCACCATAGGAGGGAGTACATGAAATTTTCAAAATCGAAATTTTTTTTTGATGCCAAAAGTCTCAAAACTGCATGAAACGTTTAGATTTAGTGTCATCTAAATAAAAATTGAAAAAAATCAACTTTCTGGGACTTAGAAAATTTTTTGAAATATTCTCTTAGTTCCAAAAAGTCGATTTAAAAAGTTTTTTTTTCGAGATGAAACTAAATCTCGACATTTCATGCAATTCTAAGCCTTTTGGCATCAAAATTTTTTTTTCGATTTCGGAAATTTTATGTAAGTTTCCCCCCCCTATGGTGATTTTTCAAGATACACTGAAGTCTGTTTTTATGCGAGTCTACGTACCGCATAACTCTGAAACTTCGCATAAAAAAACCGCATAACTCTGAAAATTCGCATAAAAAGTCGCATAAAAACCGCATAAAAAAGACCGCATAAAAAAAGACCTCAGTTTACATGGAAATTCCACTAAGTGGACTAAGAAGGGTTTTTGCCTTTCTCTATAGAAAGGTATTAGAATTGCTGGAAAAACCGACTTTCGAACGGAGCCTCGGAGACCCATAGTGTTATATAACATCCGACTCAGTTCGACGAGATCGTAAAATGTCTGAGTGTGTGTGTGTATGCCTGTGTGTATGTCTGTGTGTATGTGTGTGCGCTTTTCGAAGATATTTGAACGCCCTCAATTTTCTCAGAGATGGCTGAACCAATTTTAACAAACTTATGCTCGTTTAAAAGCTACTGTCGGGCCATTGATCAAGTTTAAAGATCAAATGGCTGTGACTTTTGGTTCCGGGGATATGATTGTATAAGTGACCTAACCGCTACTATTGCTACTATTGGACCATGGCCATCCCAAAAAGTCGGATTTAAAAAACAAAAAAAATTTGTTCTAGATGACACTAAATCTTGACGTTTCATGCAATTCTAAGACTTTTGGCATCAAATTTTTTTTCGATTTCGATGTACGGTGATTCTTCAAGATCTATGAAAATTCCACTAAGTGGACTAAGAAGGGATTTTAGATTAGCATCATTCTTCTCATACAAATAGGCAACACAAATGTCAAGCACTAGTTTGGAAAAATGATGCTGACTGTGTGACATAAACACTGAAGCATGCTTTGTGAACTACTTGAATCAATCTGAATCAATTGGCGTCAGAATTTGTATCCGAAATTGTATAATAAAAGTATGAAATATATTTTTATGTGACTGTTATTGAAGAAGAGAAAGGCATTATCACACCACTAGGTGGATAAAGTATCATGATCCACTAGGTGGATAAAGTATCATGACATTCCGAAAAATCACCATATTAATCTATATCGCAGTTTCATTGGGCGTGTTGATATTTCGGGCTACGGGCGACCTCCCAGAAACTCACGAAGAGATGACGGAGGGCTCGCGTATGACAAAACGGATGTGCCAGTTGTATCATGACTATAAGGTATCATAAATGTTCGCTTCCTTTAAGAACTGAATTAGTATTTTTCTTTATCCGGAGCACATCTCGAATCGAGGATGGCAAATGATACCGAAGCGAAAGTTATGAAATTCAGAACAATTTATTAATATATGTTCTACCGAGATTTTCGTATCACATGCAGTGCAGTGAGGAGGATCTGAATCCGATATACAATGAGGGTGTGTAATTCTAGCGTATCCTACACGTAACCGAGATAAAATCCGTTGTTCTATTCGGCATTCCCGATCTGTTCACTTTCCAAGGTTTCCTTTGATCTTCTGTAAATGTCCCTGTGTACTTCTCCAATGTGATATGAAATGGTTATGTTGATTATATCAACAATAAAGATAGGTTGAGTTACTGCTTTTGTCAGTCCTCTTTAATTCGTGTGAGTGATTACAAATCCTAAAAAATACCATGTTAGTTTTATCCGATTTGAACACAATTGCAATCTTACGTTCAGTAACCTTCCTCAACTTGAACATAAGTATCTACACGGCGGCTATTGCTCCGTCAGAGATGGAGACTGTTTCTAACTCAATATATGATGAATCATATCTTTGACGTCTCTGGGTCGCCCGCTAGTTCTGGTTCTGCTGTTAACATTCCCCCCAGTACGTCGCTCTTCCAAACGCGGCTTACTATCATTCACTCGTACGTCGAGGACGGCGAGCTTCACTGTGGGATGCTCATATATCTCATTTAATGTCTGAACTATTGCTGAACGTACGCGCCCGTCGTTGCTAATCTTCGTTGCAATCACTCTTCCGTTAGGCCAACAGTTTATGGGGTAGCGATCATCTACTACGATAACAATATCATCCACTTCAATCTGCTTCACATCAGTATACCATTTCGTACGCCGAGTTATTTCCGGAAGATAGTCTTTCAACCAGCGATTCCAAAATTGATTTGCCATTGTTTGAGATAAGACCCAGTCTTTTCTCAATGACGTATTGCGATGGACGTCGTCATCGGCTTGATTCCATTTGACGATCCTAGCAGAAAATGATGAGGCGTCAGGGCCTCAGATGACTCATCATCAACAGAAACGTGAATCAAAGGACGAGAATTAATTACATTTTCAATTTCAATAAGTATGTTCCTAAGAACTTCATTGTTAAGTTTGTGCTGCCCTAGTACTACTTGGAGATTCTGTTTAAACGTTCTTATCAATCGTTCCCAGCAACCTTCCATGTAGTATTTACATTAACGAATTCTTTTAGCATGACTTCTTGATATATCAATTCCGTCACCCTTAGAATTTCATTATTGGCACCGACGAAGTTTGTTCCACGATCACTATAAAACATAGCAGGTGATCCTCTTCGTGCAATGAAATTTCGTATAGCCAAAATGCATGAGTTAGTTGAAAGAGAGTGCGCTATTTCAATGTGTATTGCTCTAATGGTCAAACATGTCATGAGCACGCCCCAACGTTTCTCATTTCTTCGTCCGGCCACGATATCAATTGGTCCAAAGAAGTCGATTCCCACATGAGTAAAGGGCCTTGTAAATGCGGCTAGTCGACTAGTCGGAGATCAGCCATCTTTGGTGGGTATAGTTTTGCTCATCTATTTTTACAAAACTGACAGACGCGTCTAATTCTCCCGTAGATCATTCGAAGACGCGCTATTTGAAATCTGGCACGAATTTCATTGCTCACTGTTTCGTGGTTATGATGATAATATTTGATATGTTAATATGAAACTATAAGAAAGGTTATGTTGTGATTCTTCGGTAATATAATTGAGTTAATTGCGTCTTCAGATAAGTATTGACAATATTTTGTTCTTCCCTTCATTCGTATGACACCGTTTAAATCTAATTCTACATCCAAGTGAGACAACGTGCTTCCTGTTGGAAACATTTTGCGATCATGTACTGAATACCGTTTATTTTTTGTTCAAATCGTTAGTTCGTCAGGATATGCCTCCGCTTGAGCAATTCGAAACAGCCACAATTCTACCGCCTGAAATTCTTCTCAGGTGAATGGTCCAGTTTGCTTCAACAAATTTTGTTTCATAACACGGATATTGGATATGAATCTTCTTACAAATACCATTGTTTTTACTAGAAGAATCCAGCTGGAAAACCGCTCCAAATTAACGACTGGTTTAAAGTTTTCTGTATGAAATAGTCCGTGCATATGGAGTTCCTTGTCCGATGTTACTGATAAAAATTCCGAATGCGGCCACTGATTCGAAGATTTGTATAGAATCTGTGGGCCGCAATACCATCTACTATCGGCTGACATTTCGGGTCTTCTTTGCCATTTCGTGGCTTCGTCTGCTACGTTATGTTGGGTTGGTACCCATCGCCATTCGCGTAGTTCGGTCAAATCTAGAATTTCTCCTACACGGAATGCAACGAATTGAGTATATCGTCTATGATCTGAACGAAGCCAGCAGAGCACATCTCTGGAATCAGTCCAGAAAAACCGATTCGGAACTGAGGTTTTGAGAACATCACCGACATATTTAGCAAGGCGACTCCCAATAAGCGCCGCTTGAAGTTCGAGTCTCGGAATGGAGGTAAATTTCAACGGGGCAACGCGACTATTGGCTCTCACCAGGGCAGTATTGCCTTCTTGAAATCTCAAATAAACCACTACTGCGTTTCCAGACTCGCTAGCATCCACAAATGTATGTAATTGTACGACATTTGTTGACTTGGCCGACGTCCGAACTCGATAGCATCTTGGAACTTTTATGTTTTCAACTCTCGGTTGAATTTCAAGCCAGATTTTCCATTTCATATTCAGGTCGTCTGGAATGGGATCGTCTCATCCAACGCCGCTGCGCCATATCTCCTGCAGGAGCACCTTTAGATACATTAGGTAATTCGCAATCAAACCCAACGGATCAAAGATTGTCATCAGGATTCTTAATACTTCTCGTTGAGTGGGACGCCGTTCACCTTTCAGCAGTACCGGATCGAACCGTGAATAGCAAAGTGTTGTTTACGTACGGTTGTTTGAGATAAAATATCAACCGCACGTTGCTCTTCGGATGATAATAACGTATTTGATTTATACATTCCAATGCTGTCTATAGAGCAGTAATTTTTTACTACTGATTGCAAGTCGTCGTTGGTGCAGTTATCGCACACTCCAATATGGTAGGTATTGTGAACTATGTCCATCCTAGCCTTGTTTTCACTCCTTCGCGGTTTTTCAAAACTAAACTGAAGTGTGCGTGTCTCAAGCCGATTAGAATTCGGGGCTTTGTGTTGCTGTAAGATTTTACTGGTAACCCTCTTAGGTGCGGATACTTTCCTTTATCATTTCTGCATCAAGAGTCTGAGCGGGTAACTGTAGTTGGATCACTGTTCTAACTCCTTGTAGTGAGTGACGTTTGTTAACGTTTTATCCAGAAATATCGATACTGAGTCGCTCAGAATTCATCTCTGTCCTATGAGTTCCTCCAGTCCATTTAAGGCATAGAGGGTCAGGGGTACCCTTTAACCCAAATGCATCGACCAGGTCATGGTCAAGCAGTGTTAATGCTGATCCTTCGTCTAGAAATGCGTATGTCAAAACTTGTTTGCATCCTACTCCGTAAATTACAACCGGAACGTACCGAAAGAGAGCATGTGATGATGAGTCAGTATGGGTATAACAACCATCTTGTCTGCTGCTTGACGATTGTATGGATTTGTCATTATGAAGGAGAATATGGTGCTTGTATGTACATCGATTTTGACCACAGTCCTTAGATTTACAACATCCTCGATGTTTTCGAAGGCACTTTCGACAAAGTCCATTATCTTTAATCACTGCCCATCGACTATCGTAATCTAAGTCTTGGAAGCGTTAACAAGATTCCAATTGGTCGCATTCACCTTTGCATGCTGCACATCCCAATGGCGACGTCGTAGTTGTATTGGGCGTATGCTCACCTTCATAGACCTGTTTCACATTATATTCGCTATATGTATATCTTCTCTTTCTTATTGGTCTCCAAATGCTGTGGTCTATATTCAGTCATTGTCCGAATTGTGACTGAGCTAGCTGCTCCTGCTAACGAGTACAATCAACTTCCGAATGATAATAAATTTGAGCGGCTAATCGATCTACGATGTGTAGCCCATTCAAGTCTCTTGCTTGAAGGCAGTTTGTCAATGAGCTCGTGTAGTAATGAAACGCTGTACATGTACTCTTCTAAGCCACAAGCATCGATCATAGCAATGAGATTTTAAACCGATAGAGCAAATTCCACGAGCGTATCCAAACGTTCAGCTTTCACCGGTGGAAACGCGTTAATTTTAGATATTAAAGAATGTACAATTGCTTCCGGCTTTCCGAGCAACATTTTTAGAGTTGATATTATTGTGTTAACGTTAGAGGGATGCAATAGAAGACTTTTCACCGATTCGTAAGCTTTACCCTTCAGGCTTCTTTGCAAACGAATGATGTTTTCGTCTTCCGAGAATCCGCACATTTGCGTGGTGTTGTTAAACGATGCGTAGAAAAGTGGCCACTCTTCAGGATTACCACTGAAACCAGGTAAGTCTCTGGATATTGCCTGCCGAGCAGCTAGTTGGGTGTGGCTGAGACAGTGGCTCATTGTATGATTGTTCCTCATTGTTATCTGAGGGGTTGACTTCCTGCCGGGTTCAAATTCATTATTACTTTCTCGAATCAACGAATAAATTGTCTGTACAGTTTCATCGGGCGGATTGCGCGATTGATCCTTAATCCAGTTATCAATACGTCAACATTGACTCAATGTTCTGTATGATAAACTGCTTACAGTTGGCCGTTCCTCCAAGATTTGGCGTTTCTTCTCCAAGTATCTTCGCCTTCTTTCTATTGCTTCCTTGTCACGCTCTTCTCTTCGTTTATCCTCCTCCTCATCTCGAATTCGATTCATCTCAGCTTCCTTTTCTGCTAGGGCTAGCTCCTCATCCAGCATTTCTAGTTTCATCTCAAGAGCTAGCTTCATAGATGTTTTTGATGCTCTCGTACGATTTGACGATGTCTTCAATGAGGGTACATTGCTCCCAGTATTCGGTTTTTTCTCTCGAGAGTTTGACTTTGAGGACTGAGTACCATTCGCGTTAACGCATTTTTGGCAACTCCATGGCTCGTTTTCGATCTCTTGAGATACACCTACAATGTTAAAGTGGTGCCACCGAACACACGTATCACATTGTACCATTTGACTATCGTCGCAAAGTCGACACAATTGGCAACTGAAACTAACCGTTGCATTCTGCTCAGCATTTTTGGTTGTCCTTCTATTCGGTACTGTCGGGCCAATTTTTTTCCCGCTTCGAGTCTTTTTTAGTGTACCTGTCGCGGTCCTACCTCCCGACTCCGATCTGACATACTGGCGTATTCAATAAATTTCGTTGAACGATTTGTAAAATGTTGATTATACCAACAATAAAGATAAGTTGGGTTACTGCTTTTGTCAATCCTCTTTTATTCGTGTGAGTGATTAGAAATCCTAAAAAAATACCATGTTAGTTTTATCCGATTTGAACACAATTGCAAGCTTTCTTTCAGTAACCTTCCTCAACTTAAACATCAGTATCTACACTAGTGACCCGGCGTCTATTGCTCCGTCTGAGATGGAGTTTTGTTAGACTTTAGACATCTATTCGAAAAATATGAGGAATGATCGCGAATTTCGACCGAGAGAGGCCAAATGATCAGCTTCTTCATTTCCCCGGATTCCCGAATGTCCTGGCAACCAGCAAATTGTAGTAAGTGAATCACATCATGCAATTGCTCGTATATAAGGATGGTTAGATACACCGGAATTCAAGGCGGAAATAACAGATAAAGAATCCGAGAAAATGACTACCGGTCTCCGTATAAGTGCCAACCAAATTGCAGCTGCCTTGGCGGCAAAAACGGAACAGGAAGATGGCATTTGGAATGCTATACCATTTCAATGCCACCTAATCCTATTCCGACTCTTTCATTTGCTTTCGAATCATTGTTGAATATTTTGACATGATTCGAAAATCGGCGATGGACTAATTGATGGTACGCAATCTGTGCAAGAGCCGGTGAGGCTCCTGATCGAATTGAGCGAGATAGAGAAGAGTCTGTATCGGGAGCTGTGTCGTACCAAGATCGGTCTCGGGTACGATGAAGACGTGCTAGTTTGGGCAAGGATAGTCCGGTGAACTCGTTGTAAATAGAGTGCGCTATGTCGTGTAAAATCCCGCCATTCCCTGCTGTCTTTGCGACAAAGCTGAGAGCCCTTCGCAAAACCACCAAGGCCACCGACCAACGGAACGGAAGGACTCCAGTCTCCACACATGCGCTCTCCGCAGGTGTACTAAGCAGAAGGTTGGAAGTAGAACGAATATGGCCGTGATAGGTAGGGGCCAAAATATTTGTTAGGTCTTGTAACTTGGTACAAGTAATCTTAATGCCATAATAGAAACGACTGAAAATAATCGATTTTCTTATACAATCTTTTTTAATATTTCTGAAGTGGGGGATAAAAGATAATTTTCGATCATAAGTGACTCTGAGTACTCGAGGTTCTTTGATGAATGCCATTCCATCGACGTGAACTGGCCTATCCGTGGCGCGGTGAAAAGAGGAACAAAAGTGTGAAATAAAACTCTTGCTGGATGAAATGCGGAAACCAACGGATGTTGCCCAATTCCTGACTGCGTTTACAGCTGCCTGTAGTTTGATACGAGTTCGACAGGTCGTTTTACCGGTTACTAACAAAACAATATCATCAGCGTAAATGAAAATATATACATAGGAAGCACTTTGAAGATCGTTTGGATGCTTATTAGAAATAGTGTGACGGATAAGACCGTTTCCTGGGGAACACCGTTCTCTTCCGTAAAAAGCTCTGAATGATACCCTTCAATACCTACACGAAAGCTTCGATTTGTTAAGAAACGTTTGATAGTATCCAAGGTTACCTTAGATCCCCCAACTGTGTAGTTGACGGAGAACGCCTTCGCGCCACATAGTATTGTATGCCTTATCAATGTCTAGGGGGGCAATTTTAGTGTGAAGGCCCACCACGATAGCCTGAGCGAGGATTTCAGCCAGAGATCCGAAATAAGTACCGGCTCCCATTCCTTTACGGAATGCATGTTGTCGGTAGTCCAACAATTGCTTGTCTTCCTAAAAAGTAATTAGTCTATGGTTGACCATTCGCTCAAGAGTCTTTCCTATGCATGGTAACAGACTGATCGGGCGAAAATCTTTCGTTGTTCTGATTCCTTGGGTTCTTTTTGGGATAGGAATGGCTAAGGCTGTTTTTCATGATTCTGCAGATCCTATTAAAACTGTCTAGTAAAACCGATGTTGTCAATGCCGGTTGCTTTACCACGTCCTTTCGAAAAAGCAACGGTCAGTTCATTCGCATTCTTTGGCGACTTGTGTCAATATGTTACCGATGGCATCTGGTGAGTATGTGCATTCCGGGTTGGGAGAATTCTCGATACCTTGTTCATATGCATTCCTGTCGGCACGCTCAAAAACCGAAACCGATCGAAATTTGACAATCATTAGCTGTAAGTCACTCAAGCAATTGCGCAAACCATTTAGATTCCATTGAATTGCAAGAGTGAGACTTTGATTGCATTTTCGACTACTGCATGTCTCACTGTTACTTACAGATGGATTTAAGGCTTGTACTGAGGTCTGTTGAGAGAAGGACAGATCTGATGTGTTATTTGGGCAATCACTGTGTACACCTGCCACAATGTGTAAGACGTTATTTTGAGTCTTTTTACCTTTTTTATATATATAAAAAATAGGTATAGAATTCGCTCAAACTTTCGAAAAATTTTCCGAGGCCCGGAGGGCCGAATGTCATATACCAATCGATTCAGCTCGACGAACTGAGCAAATGTCTGTGTGTGTGTGTGTGTATGTGTGTGTGTCCGTATGTGTGTTGTCAACTAAGAGGTCGAGATCTCAGAGATGGCTGGACCGATTTTGATCAAACTAGTCGCAAATGAAAGGTCTCCCCGTCACCCAGAACGCTATTGAATGGTTTTGAGATCGGATGTTTACTTTTTGAGTTATACGAAGTTTTATGTCAAAATTTTCAGTTTTTTGACAGTATCTGTCACATTTGACCTTGAAAACAGAATATGTTTCCAGACTTAGATTTCGCTCGGTAATACCTATCCAACAAGCCATAGATTGTTAAAATCCGTCCATTTTTAACGGAGATATCGATATTTTTGTGTAAGCCTTATTCCAGTAGAAGGAATTTTGAGCGCTGTATGAAAAAGCAATGCTTGGGAGCAACATGAAACACGATTTTTTATACTGTTACATATAATTGTTTCTAAGTACCAAAAAGACTGTGTACAGCATCCTTTTTATGACAATTTGCCTCGGACCAATTTTAGCACGGTTCATTTTTGGCAACATAATCTTTCGAATATGGCATATGTAAACCAGATGATACCAGCATTATCGAGTTGAAAGTAATTCCATAATTATATTGATTTAAACTATTTACAGCAATAAATGCTGGAAGAACATGACTTCCATATACCATACGACTCAGTTCGTCGAGATCAGCAAATGCGTGTGTGACAAATAATTTCACTCAATTTTCTCGGAGATGGTTAAACCGTTTTCTACAAACTCAGATTCATATGAAAAGTCGTATACTCCCAAACAAGGTTCCTGAATTACGTTTGGATCCGACTTCTGATTGCGGAACCACAGGATGATATGTGAAACGAAATTAAAATAATGCAATTAATTTTTCTCGTAGATGGCTGAACCGATCTAAGATTCAAATGAAATCTAAGAATCATCTATGATTCAAATGAGAGGTCTTAAAATCCTATAAAACCTCTTACTTTTTAGTCAGATCCGACTTCTGGTTTAGAAAATGCTGGGTGATTAGTATAAAAATGTCCATTTCACATAAATTAATCAGGTTTATCGGGTTTGCAGATTTGGGTAGTCGATTACCAAATAAATTTATTTCAGTTTGAGCGGTATTTGTTTTTGGATTCGGAATGTACCCCCAAATTTCAATTCGCACTACAATATCTCAAAGATGTCTACACACTGCTCAGGTGAATTTAACTGATTTCGGCTACACCGATTTTAGAATTCCGATTCCAGTATCGAATCGATTCTCAAAGCTCAATCATTTTAGCATTAGCATTAGCATTAGAGACCGCCCGTGTGTTGCTACTCCGTTATTGATCTGGACCAATTGAGATTGCAAAATGATTTTTTGAAGTAACATGTTTGGGAATAACACATTGTTTCACACTGTGCAAACTGTATTGAACCATGCATGCTGATCAATACCGACGCCGGCCACGTCCGAATGCAGATCTACTTGGGAGGGAAAGGATTGTTAGTTCGATGCATGTTGCTACTAAGAACCGAGGAATCCTCTGCATTCCCACATGCATCACAGGAGAGGATACTTTGTTAGTAAATGTTTTAATAATGTTATCATGTGTTTATTGCTCTGGGTAGCTGGCTACCAAGAATGTTTTAAAGTATTATCGTTTTATGTGTTACTTTGTGCTGGCAATATAATGCACGAAACAGTCAATCTCCGAAATTGACAAAACTCCGGACAGCCGGCTGTCGAGTATGCAGTCACTCGTTTATGCATCTACCTTTCGCGTTTTTTTTAGTCATGCAAAAAAAACACATTCGGATTGATAAAAAAAGGTATCATCTCACTGCTAGGTGGATTAAGCACGTTTTAATATAGGCAGTTCGCATATTTTTGTCGGTTGTATCTTTCTGGTTATGCGCCGAAGAAGAGGAGAATTTAGGGCATATAGATTTTGTGGAAGACAATTCATTACTTACGGAGGGAGAGGTTCTCATGAAAAAATTGCTTGGTATTAAATGTTTAGCACAGCAAACAACTCTATGCCAAGAGCACCCAGGGATAGGACTCGAACAACGATCTAATAACATTTGAGCGGTTTGATCATTTTTATGTTTTGTCCCCTCCTGGACCTCTGATCCCGCCGAAACTGGTGGGAGGGCAGGAAAAGGACACAAGTGATTTGGATTCGTAGTGCGGACTATCGCACATCCTGGTGAGCCTCCAATCGAAGGATCAGCAGGAGATCTCAGTCCTTGTGGACACAATGGAAAGTACAGGGTCAGAATAATTTGGCTGGAATGAGGTCAGTGCTCTTGTTTCACCTTCAGATGAAGCGGTCACGAATGCAAGATTCCCGACTGTGCCTGATTCAGAATTGCAATCTGAAGGACTTGATGATATATAAAATGGTGATTCATATTGGTTATGTTTGGATGTTTTAATCATAATTTATATTTAAGTGTGTGTGTGTGTTTTTGTTTCTTTTTTTTGCCTTTCTCTATAGAAAGGTATTAGAATTGCTGGAAAAACCGGCAGTCAAACGGAGCCTCGGAGACCCATAGTAATATATACCATTCGACTCAGTTCGACGGAAAATGTCTGTGTGTATACCTTATGATAAAAAAAGAACCGGAATTTTTATTTTTAAAATCCCGCGCTTGTCCAATCGGTAAACTGCTATTATCTCAACGTTGGCAATACTTTTATACACATTCTGTCAAATTTTGACGCATATCGTACGATTAGTTTTTGTTTGGCGTCTATACAAAGAAGTTGAAAAATTTACGTGTGGCGAGGGATTAGAGGAATCACCTCTAATTTCGTAAAGTGCTAGTAAAAAAGTTCAAAAGTTTAAACAGTTAAGTTTTGAAAATTTTCGATTTTGAAAAAGCATCAAAAGACGTACACCGATTACCTTATGATTACTAAGTTTTTTTTTTAAATTTCATCAATATTTAGTTTAACGGTCTCGGGATCAAAAACTATTCCTTGTAGAACGTTTAGTGTTGGATATGGTATAACCTCAATAGTTTGAACATTGATAAGGATTTTCATTTTGGTTAAAGCCTCACATGCCTTGAGCGAAGAGGTACGCAGCACATACCGAGTGCCTCTCGCTTGAAGCAGTTAGAACCCGGGCTAGGTCAAATCCGAGAGCTAATTTCACTGATTGGTGAATGAAGAATGGGTTACCTGGAAGACGGGGTTCGCAACTACTGTCTCGATTCGTCGCCTTCATCAACAGCGTTTGCTTGTCAATAGTGTCTCCAGAATTTAAGTAATAAAGTAACCTACTACTGCTTGGTAGTGTGGACACCCCCAATTGGGGGTCCGGGTCTAATTCCATGCTAACGTTTAACACGGACAAACGCTAGCTCACGATATACGGTTAACTAGTACCAAAAATGTTCCACGTGGCTTTACGAATGGCGAAGTCCAAGCGTGGTGCACATTTTTATAAAACGTACTGCCAAATTCATCTAGTTGGCAGATATTGTTAGTTACTGAGTATATAAACTAGTTAGGGACTACTAGTCCCCGATTTTCGCTTTCGAAAGCACCAATAATAGCAAAGAGAAGCTCCAAAACCGAAACTCACTTCGAATTTTCAGTAACCATTAAACCGACTTTCACGAGTCATGGTTCAAATTAGAGCTCTCATTGTCTTTAAATATACTGTGTTATTTCATTCAGTTCCGACTCCGTTCGCAGCGTGCTTATATCAAATTCGTATAGCGTGCAGGGTTGTCACATTTATAGTTTAATTTTTCAGGTGAAAAAAATGTAAATTTCTATTACCTTTATTCAACATATAGAAAGTTTATGCAATCACTTGAAAAAGTGAAACTAGTGAAAATTGGCCCAGAGAGCTAAGAGTTCTATATCATTCGATACAGTTCATTGAGCTGAGCAATGTATGTGTCTGTGTGTGAGTATGTGTCAAATAATATCACTCATGAAATAAGAAATCTCGCAGCCCCCTAGGTTGCTATTGAATTTCCCACCGTCATTTAGAGCGACGATGCAAAAGCAGAGAAAAATTCTTTTACATTTGGCTGATTCAATTTGTAGGCTATATTAGTTACTCACTAAACGAACCGACTTCGGCTATACTGGTTCCAAGTTCCCGGTTCCAGAAGTACCGGAAATAGTGGTCAAAAACTGTAAAACGAGATTCACGAGACGACTTGGGCTCAAATAAGTGTTCCTATAGTCTCATAGGTTGCTGTTTACAAATTGAAAAGGTTACGAATGGTTACACCCAAAGAAAGTTACCTATTTCATTCAAGAAAAAAAATTCTTCACAGAATCTTCTTGTGATATTTTTGAAAATATAAGCAATATGAGAAAGGTATCATTAAACCACTAGGTGGAATAAAAAAGGTGGTATTCTATTCAAAATGTTTGTACATAAACTATGCACTAAGTTAGGTTTGTACATTAAATAGTATAACATGCAGAATAAAACAGTGCTTTGCTCACGGAGGTCATAATTAAGAAAACGAAGTGGGTTCTCTATTATATGTACTTCCAGCACCGAAACTCGAGAACCGGTATAATCGAAGTCGGTTCGTACGGCCACCAACTAACATGACGTACAAACTCTTCTAGCTTTTATTTAGATTTTGATGATTGTATACGATTCTGTCATCGTACTCTAAACGACGATTTAAATTATTGTTGTATCCGAAAATATGCAGTAATTTTTGATAGGATCATAAGACCTTCCATTTGACCGTAAGATTATGAATATTGTTTTGAGTCCAGTTTAGGAATTTTTTACGGTTTTTGTTTCGCCGGTTTAAAAGACGGTGTACATTATTTAACACACTTTTTCCTATAACTCTGCAACGGGAAGTCGGATTCGGATGAAATTCAGAAATAATGTATGGGACCGTGATGCCTTCCATTTTAATCTAAGTTTGTGGAAATCGGTCAAACCATCGCGGAGAGGAGTGAGTGAGATCCATTTTGGAATATATGACCACTATTTTCGGTACTTCCGGAACCGGATACCGGGAACCAGGATAGCCGGAATCGGTTTGATTAGTTGCCTACAGATATTTGCTAACGATTTGTATAGTTTTGATACCAGTTTAAAAACATTTTGCGTGTTTTGTTAGGCCGATTTAAGTGACGGTGTCTAATATTAAGTATACTTTACCCTATTACTTCGGAACGGGAAGTCGGTCCGGATGAAATTCAGAAATTATGTATGGAACCGTGAGGCTTTTCATTTGGATGAAAGTTCGTGGAAATCGGTCAAACCATCGCTGAGAAAAGTGAGTGACATCCATTTTGGAATATATGACCACTATTTTCGGTGCTTCCGGAACCGGATACCGGGAACCAGAATAGCCAGAATCGGTTTGTTTAGTTGGCTACTGATAATGGCTATCGATTTTTGTATTTGTGGCCGGCTCAAGTGACGGTGTACAGTACTTAACACACTTTACTGTGAGACCCTTTATTTGAATCTAAATTTCTCAAAATCGGTTCAGCCAGCTCCGAGAAAACCCAGTGAGACACAATCGATTTTTGAACTTTATCGATGGTTCAACACTTACCTTATCTATCAGCTATAGGCCTGGGGTGTCCTATGCTGTATCAAGCATACGTCTCCACATAACTCGGTTAATGGCTGCCCGTCGCCAGCTACTCAAGGCACGGATGCTTCTGAGATCACCCTCCTTTTGATCGATCCACCTTGCTCAATCCACATCTTCTTGTACCAGTCGGATTAGATTCAAGAACCATTTTCACTGGGCTGCCGACATCCTTATGACATGCCCAGCCCATCGTAAACGTCAGAATTTAGCTGTCCGTACAATAGGTGATTCTCCTAGCAGCTGTTGCAATTCGTGATTCATACGCCGTCTCCACGTTCCGTCTTCCATCTGCACTCCGCCATAGATGGTCCTCAGTACCTTTCTTTCGAAAACACTGAGGGCGCGTTGGTCCTCTGCCAGTATAGTCCAGGTCTCGTGGCCATAGATAACAACCGGTTTAATGAGCGTTTGTAGATGGTCAATTTCGTACGGTGGCGTACTTTTCTCGATCGGAGGGTTTTTCTGAGTCCAAAGTACGCACGATTCTCTGCCACAATATGTCTATGAATTTCTCTGCTGGTGTTATTTTCAGCGGTCACCAGTGAGCCCAAATACACGAACTCGTCACCTCGATATCGTCACCGACTATCAATATTCGTGGTGGAAGGCGTAGTGTTTCTTCTCTAGAGCCTCTTCCTCTAATGTATTTTGTTTTCGACGCATTTATGGCCAGTCCGATACGCCCAGCTTCAGCTTTCATTCCGATGTAGGTTTCCGTCATCTTCTCAAGGTTACGTGTAACAATATCAATATCGTCAGCGAAGCCAAAAAGTTGTACGGACTTTCGGAAGATTGTGCCACTCGTGTCGATCCTCGCTCTTCGAATCACACCTTCCAGGGCAATATTGAACAAGATACAAGAAAGTCCATCACTTTGACGTAGCCCTCTCCGAGCTTCGAAGGGACTCGAGAGCGTCCCAGATACTCGGACGTAGCACATCACTCTATTCATCGTTGCTTTGACCAATCGCGTCAGTTTATCGGGGCACCGTTTTCGTGCATTATCTGCCATAGCTGTTCTCGATCGATTGTGTCGTATGCCGCTTTGAAGTCAATGAAGGTGATGCGTGGGTACGTTGTATTCGTGACACTTCTGGAGTACTTGTCTTATCGCGAATATGTGATCCGTAGTGGCGCGGGCTCCAGTAAATCCCGCTTGGTACGGCCCTACGAATTCCTGAGCTATTGGTGATAGACGACGGCAAAGGATTTGGGAGAGTAGATTGCTAGCCCTTGCTGCATTCTTCTCTTCAACCAACTGATGACATTCGCCGTCAAACCAGCCTTTTCCTCGATTCGATAACCTCGCACTTAGTACGGTTGAAGCAGTGCTACTCACGGCGGATCTTATATTCCTCCAGCCGTCTTAAAGAGTCGCCGAGCCAAGCTGCTCTTCCGTTGGTAGCACTTGCTCCATTTGTTGCGCGTATCCCTCTGCAGTACGGACGCTACGTAGCTGCTCGAGATTGAATCCCGGCGTTCCTGTGCAACGAATATTGTGCACCGTCGATAGTTTTGAGCGCATACAAACCGCGACAAGGTAGTGGTCAGAATCAATATTGGCACTGCGGTAAGTATGTTGCGGTATGTTGATCAGGTGATCTCGAGGTGGCTTTGTGGCTATCTTTGCGGGGGAAGAAGGTGCTTCGAACTACCATTCCTCGGGAGGCTGCAAAGTTTACGCATCGTTGACCGTTGTCGTTTGTTACCGCGTGCAGGCTCTCCAGCCCGATCACGGGCCTGCACATTGCCTCCCGGCCTACCTGAGCATTCATGTCGCCGATGACGAGTTTTACATCCCGCCGTGGACAGCTGTCGCAGGTTTGTTCCAGCTGCGCGTAGAATGCTTCCTTCTCGTCATCGGGTCTCGTCTCATGTGGGCAGTGCACGTTGATGATACTGTAATTGAAGAAACGGCCCTTGATCTTCAATACGCACATTCTATCACTGATTGGCTGCCACCCAATCACGCGCTGGCGCATCTTGCCCAACACTACAAATCCAGTTCTTAGAACGTTGGTTGTGCCACAGCTCTGGTAGAAGGTAGCCGCTCGATGCCTACTTTTTCACACCTTCTGTCCCGTCCAACAAAGTTCCTGCAGTGCTACGACATCGAAGCCGCGGATTTGAAGCTCACCGTGCAGCATTCGGTCGTTTCCTTGGAAGCCAAGCGATTTGCAGTTCCATGTGCCAAGCTTCCAATCGTAGTCCTTTGTTCGTTGCGTAGGTCTTTGCCGATTATTCCGAATCGTATTTATTTCTTGATCGTACGTAACATGTGTTTTCCGGGCGGCTTGTTAGGCCTGCACCAACCTCCTGTCTCGTCGGAGGGCCATCGTGTCAGCACTGTTTAGAGTCCCACACTGACACAAGGACGGTAATCAGCCGCTCCTAACATGGAGAACAGACGCTGTTTCGAGCCACCCAACATGGGGAACAGACGCTCGGGTAGGCTCGCTTTCTGTAAAGAGAAGGCAAGCCCCCCCTTTCTGTCAGCATACGACCAAGGTCCCACCGGGGTTGGTTACCCGACCTTTCCTATGGTTACTCGTACCCCAGCCGGCACCGCGGGGAGGTAGGGATAGGAGTTACTGGACAAGAGGCTAAGAACCACATTGGGACCTGAATTGCGCATTGTCCAGTCGTTTACCAACCAAAATCGATGGTTCAATAGTAACCTTAAAATGAATCTGAGCGTGTTCGAATCGGTTCAGCCATCTTTGAGAAAATCGAGTGGTGAGAAAAGACAGGTTGGTTAGAGAATTAACTGCATGACGTAAATAAGAATAAATTTCACATGATTTTTTACATGTTTTGTTATTTTGAGAGAATTCTACTCCTATTTAAAATAAAAAAGATACATACAGTAAGTAAAATAATGGCGATGACCAACGAATAACAGTGAAACTATCAAATAAAACCCACTATTTTCAATTTATAACGCAAAATATTTCTATTTTTGTATTTTCAGGGGTACATTTTGAGAAGTGTCGTAACCAACATGAACAAATATTACCTCATATTAGTCAATTGAAAACTACTCACGGGATATAATTATCCATAGCTAGTACAACGCCCTTAATTTTATCTCAGGATAATTCAAATACCTATTCTTATCAATATCTTAGTATCTTCCAAGAATTTTGAACCGCTATATATCATATGACACAAATATGGTAGAAGCATAGTTTCTACGCCACTTTTAACACGTTGACGGACAATTGCGGCTATAGCCGTCAAAGCGAAGTTCACAATGTGGCATGACTGCTATAGCCGTCCAAAACGAAACGGTCGTTTTAAGACCCTATCAATTTTCGAACTTCGCTTGTTCCTACTGTCCGTCAACGAGTTAATAGCCTATATCAACGTATTGCATCAGCCACTGTGACCATTACCATGTAAAAAAGGAAACATGTTGAAACAAGAATATTCGCGATTGAACCAAGCGCCGCGATTGAGTATATGTCAATACAAAATGCATATATCGATACAAACAAAAACATCCATACCGAATACAAGAGGTGGTTCAAATCAAGTAATTAACCCGTGAATGTGAATAAGTGAATATAAGCGTGTCGAATAAATTCAAAAACCTGCGCTAAATAATAGATGACATTTTGTGACGATATATGAAATACCTCTCTCGCCGCTCAGGTTAGTTGTTGCATATGGTGACAGTGGTAATTTTTTAAAAGAATATTTTTTAAATACGAAACGCTATTCGAGAGGAGTTATTGTGTTTTAACGCGATTGTTGTTAAAATGACGAAAGTCGTGTTCCGGTCGGTTTACATTTACTATTTTATACTTAGAGTGAAAACGTTTAATTTATTAGTGAGGCGAGCAGACAATAAAATAGCAGTAGCAAATTATTATCACACGGTGACAAAACGCGCAAACGCAGCAGATGCAACCACGTATATATCGACAATAATATCATTGCGTTGGTACTGCACTTGACGCGCGCGCAAATGAAATGAAATAAAAAACAGACATATATGTGCCTCGCATATTCGACAACCGCTTATTCTTCGGCAATGACTTTGGTTTATATTTTGCAACCAACTATAACAATTAGCGAACAATTATTTTGAATTTTTAATTTAAATGATCGTAAATGGAACAAATAAAGCTCAAAATAAACAGCAAAAGCTTTTTTCCGTGCTAATTATATGGTGCGCTTGGTGGGTTGAAGTGCCATTGAATTCCTTCATTGGCGCATTCTCTTGGCACTACTTCGTGGTTAATGCGATTCTTCAACAGTATAAGGAATTCTTCCATCTTGTTTCGAGCACCTACAAAATTAGTTCCGTTGTCGGAATACATATCCACACATCTGCCTCTTCTAGCTATAAATCGTCGAAGAGCTTAAAGAAATCGGTCCGTTGAAGGATCGGTAACAAGCTCTAAATGACCCACCTTAATACAGAGGCATATGAAAATCGATACATAGGCCTTGACAGCCACTCGCCGAGGCGCGGTTCTGACATAAACGGGGCCAAAATAATCAACTCCTGAACGGGTAAACGTGCGAGATGCTGTAACTCTCGAAGGTGACAAGTCCACCATGAACTGCTGAATCGGTGTTGGTTTTCAACGGTAGCATTTCAAGCATTTCCGCACAATGTGCCTCGCTACACTCCTTCCTCCTAGTGGCCAAAAGTGCAGTCGTACTGCAGCTAATAATAACTGCGGTCCAGCGTATAGCAGTCGTTCGTGGTAGTGTAGCAAAATCAAGTGAGTAAATTGAATCCGTGCGGGTAAAACAATTGGGTGTTTGGTATCTTCTGATCCGTGAGCATATTTCAGCCGCCCTCCTTATATGAACAGCTGATCTTTAGAAATAAATGGGTTATACTACCGTAAAGGTGATCCCTTTAGAAATGTAGTTCCCATAGACAAAGTTTTCCATTCATCGTGAAAAACCTCCTTCTGTACTCTGCAGGCAAGTATGCCTCTCGCCTGTTTCCATTCTGCTGTGGTAAGAAATCCTTCGTTATGTCTATCCTATGCTGGCAGTTGCAACAACTTGATCAATCGTAACGAATATGCCGTGTGACAAATGAGCTTGTTGTACGATGAAAATTTCCCGATGTACTCTTGGTTGAAATTAGTGTAAACAGAAACTGTACCAACAACTGCCGTTCGCCGTTTCTCTTCCTCTCCCTCGTCTGACGGATTGTCCTTGATGCTTTTAGGCCAATTATCTTGCCCTTTTTCCAACTAGTCCAGTCTTTGCCTCCAGAAAGCGTTTTGGATAATATCCTTGAGATTAATGCCTATGGATATCAGGTCTCCAGGATTTTGAATTCCTGGCACATGCCGTTACTGACGACCCTCCGTAATCGTTTGTATTTTTGCTGTACGATTAGCAACGAACGGACTCCACGTAGTCGGGATGCCCTGAATCCAATGTAAAACACACGTCGAATCTGTCCAGAAGAAAGCATCCGCGTTGATTCCAATAGACCTTTTAACCTTCCCGTAAAGCTGAGCTAAAAGTGCCCGGCAGAGCTCCAGTCTTGGGATGGTTTGACACTTTAATGGAGCCACCTTGGATTTGGATGGAAGTAATCGCACCTTAATTTTACCTTCCGTATTCTGACTCTGTAAGTACAAACATGCACCATATGCCTTCTCTGAAGCGTCCGAAAACAGTAAACGACAATCTTTACTGCTTCTGGGATGATAACACAATTATCAATCCTCAATTGGTTGAAAATCGGAAGCTATTCATGATACCGTATACACGACTCTCCCACCGTTGAGGGTAGTAGTTGATCCCAACCTACTCTGCCATTCGATTCGTCTCGCAATGTATATAATTGTTGCATAAAAATCTTCGCGAATGTAATTGCTGCTCCTAGCAGCCCCAATATGTCGAACAGTGTGGCAATCGTAGATAATATATAGCGTTTTGTGAGTGTCTTTCACGTTTCTAACGCAGAAACCGTGAATTGGAACTTGAGCGTGTCTGTCACTGGCATCCATGTGAATCCTAATGTTTTTGTCGACGAGTCTGGATCTAAATCGATTCCATCCGATTTTCGAATCGCGCGATCTTCCTCGAGAACACCGTCTAAAATGAACGAGCAATTCAACACCCACTTTCTTTATCGAAATCCTCCCTTGGCCATCATAGCTTCTAGCTGCGCTTGCAGTTTAATTGCAGTGTCTATATCGTCTGCACCCGTGATCACAACATCCATATATGTATCATTGATTACCGCTCTTACTGCGAGTGGATACCTTTTCTCTTCTTCCAATGCTAACTGGTGAAGTATGCTGGTGGCTCGAAATGGCGCGGATTTGATACCATATGTCACTGTGCCTAGTTCATACGTGTCAACCTTATCCGTAGGCTTTTCATGCCAAAGAATGCGTTGGAGTGCACGATCTTCCTTGAAAACATTGATCTGAAGAAACATTTTCTCCACATCAGACACGAGCATAATCTGTTTTGTCCGACTCCGTAATATGATTGAGCGTAGGTCATCCTGTATCACTGGTCCCACCCGCAACACATCGTTGAGTGAGGTCCCGAAGCCATTTTACAGGAGGCATCGAATACTACATGAACCTTAGTAGTCGTGCTGGACTCCTTGATCACTGGGTGATGTGGTAAATAGCACCGTTTAACCGAACCAGATAAAGCCTCCATGAATACCGAGTATTGATCACGTAGTCCTAAGTTCTTCGCCAGCATACGTTCAGTTCCCTGTAAACGTCGATAAGCTATATCTCTTGACTCGCCCTACCTAGAGAATATGTCTTCTCGTTTTGGCAAAGCCACAGTTTTTCCTCTGGTGAAAGTGGGTTGCTTAATTCGACCTCTTCACATGATCAAAATCGAGACAACATTTCGTCGAGACCTTCCAGTGTGGACACATTGCAGCTAATATGTGAGTATTGACTCGGATTCGCGATACCACCGCATATCACCCACCCGAAGGCAGATGTGTTCAATGTTGGTAATCCTTCATCAGTTGAAATTCTTCGACCGGTTTCGAAAATTTCGAAAAATGATTCAATTCCAAGTACGAGGTCCACTACCTGCGACTCGAAAAACGCTGGGTCGGACAGCTGAATTCCTGTCGGAATCGACCATCTATCCGTGTTGATGGTGGTGCTTGGAAGGTTTACCGTAACCTTAGGAAGAACCAAAAATCCTAGCTCTCGAGAAAATGCAGATGTTCGTGACCGTATCACCGCACGTATCCTGTGCTTTACCTTGTTCTTCGTTTGACCGATTCCTAGTATCGGAATATCTACACGGTCACGGGAAAATTGCATCCGCTTTGCTAGCCGCTCTGTGATAAAGTTGCTTTCTGAACCAGAATCCAGTAGAGTCCGAGCTGGTAATCGATTACCGGTGTTATCCTCTATTAAGACGACAGCTGTTGCTAGAATAACTTGCGTAGCATACTGGTGAGCCGCAACCGTCACCAACATATAACTGGTTGCCAAGTTAGTCACTTGAGTGGGAGATGGATTTGATGGTGATTCGACTGCAGGTGAATCATTGTCCTCAGCAACTACTGTAACCTTTGGATTCTTATTCCTTTCCGGCTTAATGCAAACTAAGGTATGATTTGCAGTTGCAACAGGAATATTTCGATTGATATTCCCTTGCCTGATGTCCTGTCCTAAAGCCATTCCTGCAAAGTACATGAGTTTTCAAAAGTTCATCTCTATCCGTCACTACCATTCGTTGAAACGCGTTACACTGATGAAGAAGGTGATCAGATGAACAGGCTACGCATCGTCCTCCTGATGACAGCGACGAGGTATGGCTAACCCTCATAATTTGTTTCTGCCTTAACAACTGAGATGGCCTTTGTGATTCTTTAGTATCCACAGCTCTCAATGGCAAACAATCCAAAACCTGTATTCGCCGTCGCAAGAAATCTGATATATCCGCCAGTGTATCATTCTCCTTCGTGGCTGAAACCTCCTTCCACCCCCTTCGCGTGACTGGATCCAGTCTAGTAGTTAGAATGTAAACTAGCAACAAATTCTTATAATCTGTCGGTTGAATAATCTGATCGAAAGTTTGTACGATTCTCTCGAAATCCTCCAGAAGGGTATGCAAATCGGCTACTGATTCCTTGGAAAGCGTAGATAAATTGCAGAGCGACTGGATCTGCCGCTTTTCAATTGTTTGCTGTTGTTATATCGCCTCAACATCATTTCAAATATCCAATATCGGTGACCTGTTTCCAAGGTTCTGATCCGGTTCGAAGGACCAAAATGTTGGGGAGTGGCCAATTATCTCCAACCCGTTAATGGTTCAAGCAGTGGTAGCGTAGAGGTATTCCAATCCCCAGCATCGAAGGGGTATTGTAGCAGCCTAGCCACAGAACAACCAAAATTGTTCTACAATTAGCGTAGAACCGGTGCTGTTCGGGTAAATTGATTCGGTGCACACGACACTAATTATTAATTAAACACGAACTTTATTTAGAGTACACTCATCATGCAAAAACTACTGTTTTTTTCTTAAACAATGAACGGTTTGACTTAAACTATTTTAATTATCATGCGGGTCCACCGCACATTCTTTCCGGTGAGTTGGCTTAAAACTACTAACTGCTACTCCGAAAACTGGTTATCATTCATTCTTCGCCGCATTGATGTGATGTTTTTAATCGGCCAGAAGAGCAGGATGCAGCTAAACGTTCAACTGTTCTCACCAGTACATCTGCAAAACATTGAAAAGACTCGGAATAAAGTACCGAAAGAAGACACGAGCCCCGGGATATACTGACGCACAGATTTCAACGCTAAATTCCCAATGCCGCTGGTTGATTAAAAATTTTTCCGGAAAAAGTTTTGTTTTGGACGACGAAATTTACTTCCCTCTTTCGAGGACGCAGATTCCCGCGAACGATCGATACTATTCATCGGATAGTTCTACTGTACATCCGAGCATAAAATATTAGTTTAAACATAAGTTTGAACAGAAAGTGATGCTGTACATTGTCATTTCCGAGAAAGGCATTGCTAAGCCATGGTTCAAGCCATCTGGGTTGGCAAACAATCAAAATGTGTACCAGAACGAATGTTTGTAGAAAGTTTTGATTACGTTTTTTCAAAAACATCATGCTGATGGACAATACGTGTTTTAACCGGATAAAGCGTCATCGCGATGCGAAAATAAAAACACAATCGTTCCTGAATACCCATTCGATCCCATTTGTACCCAAAAACCACAACCCGATAAATCTACCTCAGTGACGCCTAATCGAAGATTTCTTCGGGGTTCCTTGGTGTACAAAAGTAACTGGAGAGCCACGAATTGCTAACAGTGGATTGGTAGAATAAAGAGATGCATTCGCAAAGTTGACATGAAGGCCGTACAACGCTCCTGTTCCACATCAAACGGAAGCTTCGCCGAACATCCGCTTACGGACCGTTTTCATATGTCCACTAATTTTTTTCAACAATGTATCTTTAATTTCAATAAATCAGATGTTCACCAAGTATGTTTTTCTTTTTTTGACAGCTTGAGAAAGAAATTCCAAAATTTTAGTTGCCACCCGTTATATACGGAATCGATGATGGTCTTTATCACACGTTCGTTCGGATACAGTACTCGATTGCTGCACTAGATGATGTCTTCATTTGTGGTTCCATCGACATTGATATGGAGCACAATCAGTTGACCTCAGGGTTGTAGTTCAAGATCGCTGATCATGTTAGCAAACAATGTATATATATATATATATATATATATATATATATATATATATATATATATATATATATATATATATATATATATATATATATATATATATATATATATATATATATATATATATATATATATATATATATATATATATATATATATATATATATATATATATATATATATATATATATATATATATATATATATATATAGATATTGCCACACGAAATTACCATGAACACATTTCTGAAATTTAAATTAAGAAGCAGCTTCGTTTCCACTCCATTTGAAAACGTAAAGAATTTTTTCAAGCGTGTTCTTGTACACAATTTATCGATGAACTTTTGAAATCATAATAAAAAAAATTCTGTATTTTTAATGTATTGTTTCAAGTCTAATACAATTTACGTCATCCATATGTGTAGTTTTAATCAAAGGCTTTTAGGTTTTGCTGCTTTCTTTGTGGTATTTTATCATATTTATTAGGAGATATTGCTTTAGCTAATATGCCAGGAGCAACCCATTCTTTGTTGTCTTCATAATCTATTTAGGTACTATTGAAGAGTCAAATACACGCTAATAGCACGAGATTGTGATGCTTTTGGCATATTCTAAATATTTTCAAGGTGTTTGGAAAAATTTTTCAATTTACTTGAGTTAGATATATGGGTAAAAACATTTTATGCTCATTGTTATCGAGCGAATAAGCTTTTTCCTACAATCCGTTTGAGCGACGTTTTCATTCCACAGGATTCAGAAATTTTATTACAAACTACAGATACTGGGCATAGGTTAGTTTCGACTTACTTTTGTTATTTTAAGTAAACACCACGCAGCTTTCAATTAATATGCTTTCTAAACAGTTCGACTTGTACATAATATGAAAAACACACAAAATATATATAAGGGGCTGTCCATAAAAGACGTCACGTTTTTTCTGACGATTTTTGACTCCCCATCCCCCCTTTGTCACAAATTGTCACAGAAGAAAAAAAAACCCACCCCCCCTATGTCACATGTCACGAATTCAAAATAAATAAAATTCATCTCAATACATTCTCAATATGTATGACAAACCATACAAATATGAGGGAAAAATCGATTTATTACATGCTGTCATTAGATTAAAAAATATCCCTAAAACTACAAAATCATCGGAATTATTTAATTAATATCAATTATATAAATTAACAAAAGTATTTGGTTGGAATTGATGAAACATTTAAATCATCTGTTTTATTCCTCCTAGAGGTACACAGAAATATTATGTATTTTTAGCTAAGGAATAATATTTCCTTTGTGTAACATACAGGGCTGAGAGAATAAAGACCAAAACCTCATCAAAACGAGATCACTGCCGAGGAATCTTTTCAAGATCAGTTGATCAGTGAATTTTAAATCACATCGATCAATATCGGTACTGATCTTCCGTCACACAATGGGTAGTGATTTTGAGCTAAAATGATTCTTGATTTATGTATGTAAAATTCGATAAGCTTTGATGTTGGTGGAGGAAAATCACATGTGATCATGATAAGACATGACATGATCTACGTCTGAAATCGTTGATCTCCCGCCCTTTTTCAAATGGAGTACAATTGAATAAACTGCATCAGAATCAGATAAGAGAAATTCTTATGATATACTATTGTAAATGCTAGAAAATCAAATAACTGAAAAAATTGTCAGTGTATAACTTAAGTTCAACCGTTTGAAGGCATATTTTTCTTTTTTACTCATATTAGGCAAACTTTATTAATTTCGCTAATTTACTCGCTCCTCCGTGCATTTTTGCTGATGACAGAAATGATTTAGTGCATCATTTATTTCCGAATTTACAAGAAGAAACTTTTACATCAACTAATACACGTTTTCCTATAGAATGTAAACGTTTATTGTGGAGATTTTTTCAGGAAATAGGGCAAAGCAGTAATATAATTAGGTATTACAAAAATGCGCTAATTGAAAATATTGGACGTCACATTCCAAAAACCTCCCCCCCTTTCCCCTGTCACAAAAGGTCACACTTTATTAAACACCCCCCTCCCCCTTGCGGCGTGACGTCTTTTATGGACAGCCCCTAACGATATACAAAACAATGTATTAAAATAAAGATTATCAATACTAATATGTTTATGAAAATCTAACATGTTATCGATAACTACCTAAATAAAAAAGAAACGTATTCGAAAACTCATAGTCGATAGTAATAAGGCTTTCGACCATTTCTTATCGAGTTCAGTCGTTTACGAGCTCTATTGTTTTGGTTCCATAATGCCAAAACTTCTCGATAATCTAATACTTCTTCGAGTGAAGTCGAACGAAGACTTCGACTTCGAATCGAGAACCATAATACGAAACGTGGTCGATTCGATAAAATTTCAGTCGAATCGAGATACATAATGCCACCCCTGGTTTAGTTGATTGGAATCTCGAAATAATTGTCAATAGTCAATTTATATGTTCCAAGCATTTACAAATCATCGTAGGCCGCAATCTTGACCATGGTCAACACAGTTTTCAAATTACATATGGTACATTTGTTTGACCGCACCTAACACACGAACCATACAAGCATTTAACCTGTGTTAGCATTTTATTCAATCGTTCTCGAAGTCAAACGCGCGAAGCTACAACCCATTATTGTTATTATGTACACTGTATGTATGATCATGCCGCTGCTATGAGCGTGGCTACGGTATATATATATATAGATATATAGATATCTATATATATAGATATATAGATATATATATATATATATATATATATATATATATATATATATATATATATATATATATATATATATATATATATATAGATATGTATATATATATATATATATATATATATATATATATATATATATATATATATATATATATATATATATATATATATATATATATATATATATATATATATATATATATATATATATATATATATATATATATATATATATATATATATATATATATATATATATATATATATATATATATATATATATATATTGAACCCATCTACGATCACAAGTTTTCATTCGGGATTTACGATTATAATGCACATAACCGTAGCCACGCTCATAGCAGCGGCATGATCATACATACAGTGTACATAATAACATAATGGGTTGTAGCTTCGCGCGTTTGACTTCGAGAACGATTGAATAAAATGCTAACACAGGTTAAATGCTTGTATGGTTCGTGTGTTAGGTGCGGTCAAAAAAATGTACCATATGTAATTTGAAAACTGTGTTGACCATGGTCAAGATTGCGGCCTACGATGATTTGTAAATGCTTGGAACATATAAATTGACTATTGACAATTATTTCGAGATTCCAATCAACTAAACCAGGGGTGGCATTATGTATCTCGATTCGACTGAAATTTTATCGAATCGACCACGTTTCGTATTATGGTTCTCGATTCGAAGTCGAAGTCTTCGTTCGACTTCACTCGAAGAAGTATTAGATTATCGAGAAGTTTTGGCATTATGGAACCAAAACAATAGAGCTCGTAAACGACTGAACTCGATAAGAAATGGTCGAAAGCCTTATTACTATCGACTATGAGTTTTCGAATACGTTTCTTTTTTATTTAGGTAGTTATCGATAACATGTTAGATTTTCATAAACATATTAGTATTGATAATCTTTATTTTAATGCATTGTTTTGTATATTGTTAGGGGCTGTCCATAAAAGACGTCACGCCGCAAGGGGGAGGGGGGTGTTTAATAAAGTGTGACCTTTTGTGACAGGGGAAAGGGGGGGGAGGTTTTTGGAATGTGACGTCCAATATTTTCAATTAGCGCATTTTTGTAATACCTAATTATATTACTGCTTTGCCCTATTTCCTGAAAAAATCTCCACAATAAACGTTTACATTCTATAGGAAAACGTGTATTAGTTGATGTAAAAGTTTCTTCTTGTAAATTCGGAAATAAATGATGCACTAAATCATTTCTGTCATCAGCAAAAATGCACGGAGGAGCGAGTAAATTAGCGAAATTAATAAAGTTTGCCTAATATGAGTAAAAACGAAAAATATGCCTTGAAACGGTTGAACTTAAGTTATACACTGACAATTTTTTCAGTTATTTGATTTTCTAGCATTTACAATAGTATATCATAAGAATTTCTCTTATCTGATTCTGATGCAGTTTATTCAATTGTACTCCATTTGAAAAAGGGCGGGAGATCAACGATTTCAGACGTAGATCATGTCATGTCTTATCATGATCACATGTGATTTTCCTCCACCAACATCAAAGCTTATCGAATTTTACATACATAAATCAAGAATCATTTTAGCTCAAAATCACTACCCATTGTGTGACGGAAGATCAGTACCGATATTGATCGATGTGATTTAAAATTCACTGATCAACTGATCTTGAAAAGATTCCTCGGCAGTGATCTCGTTTTGATGAGGTTTTGGTCTTTATTCTCTCAGCCCTGTATGTTACACAAAGGAAATATTATTCCTTAGCTAAAAATACATAATATTTCTGTGTACCTCTAGGAGGAATAAAACAGATGATTTAAATGTTTCATCAATTCCAACCAAATACTTTTGTTAATTTATATAATTGATATTAATTAAATAATTCCGATGATTTTGTAGTTTTAGGGATATTTTTTAATCTAATGACAGCATGTAATAAATCGATTTTTCCCTCATATTTGTATGGTTTGTCATACATATTGAGAATGTATTGAGATGAATTTTATTTATCTTGAATTCGTGACATGTGACATAGGGGGGGTGGGGTTTTTTTTCTTCTGTGACAATTTGTGACAAAGGGGGGATGGGGAGTCAAAAATCGTCAGAAAAAACGTGACGTCTTTTATGGACAGCCCCTTATATATATTTTGTGTGTTTTTCATATTATGTACAAGTCGAACTGTTTAGAAAGCATATTAATTGAAAGCTGCGTGGTGTTTACTTAAAATAACAAAAGTAAGTCGAAACTAACCTATGCCCAGTACCTGTAGTTTGTAATAAAATTTCTGAATCCTGTGGAATGAAAACGTCGCTCAAACGGATTGTAGGAAAAAGCTTATTCGCTCGATAACAATGAGCATAAAATGTTTTTACCCATATATCTAACTCAAGTAAATTGAAAAATTTTTCCAAACACCTTGAAAATATTTAGAATATGCCAAAAGCATCACAATCTCGTGCTATTAGCGTGTATTTGACTCTTCAATAGTACCTAAATAGATTATGAAGACAACAAAGAATGGGTTGCTCCTGGCATATTAGCTAAAGCAATATCTCCTAATAAATATGATAAAATACCACAAAGAAAGCAGCAAAACCTAAAAGCCTTTGATTAAAACTACACATATGGATGACGTAAATTGTATTAGACTTGAAACAATACATTAAAAATACAGAATTTTTTTTATTATAATTTCAAAAGTTCATCGATAAATTGTGTACAAGAACACGCTTGAAAAAATTCTTTACGTTTTCAAATGGAGTGGAAACGAAGCTGCTTCTTAATTTAAATTTCAGAAATGTGTTCATGTTAATTTCGTGTGGCAACTTAAAACCGCAGTATTACAAACGGTTTGCTCCTTTTCAGTACTTGAGCTGAATAAATGTAATCGAAAATACTCGAACAATAATTTAGTTTAATTTTTTTCATGATTGCAATGTATATGGGTTTGTTTAACTATGTATATTATTACCAGAGATGCCAGATATTTTCATAGAAAATCTGTATTGATTCGTATAAAATATCTGTATTTATCTGTATTCGCTAATAAAATGAAATTTCTACAATACAATTATGTTAAAAGGTGTTGTTCCAATAGATTATGGTTATAGAGTGGTAGATTAAATTTCATATCTTATATTATAATCATCGACGAAATTTTAGAGTTTTTTCCTATCAACAACAATTGAATTATGGTGCCATATACTTGTCTGTTTGAAAATGTTCACTTCATAAGTTGAGATGGATTTCCAAAACCCAATATGAAACGTCGAGTCAGGTAATACAACTGTCAGTCTGGCAATAATGTTTCATGATGCCAAGACTGGTCTAACTTGTAAGTTCAATTTAGTTACAAATTTTAATATAAATGGATTTCAGTGTTCTTCATTAAATATCTGCTCAAAAAATATATATTTTAAAAAGTGATTTGTACGTTGATTCCTAAACGTTTATCTCGTCATTGCAATCAAATACTAATAGATAGCTCAAATACTAATAGATAGTTTATTTTTTTCCTTAATACTTTTGGTGAAATCTGTATAAATCTGTATTAAATTTAAGAAATCTGTAAGAAATTTGTACTCTGTATTAAATCTGTATGCGTATGTAAAAATCTGTATAATACAGATAAATCTGTATAAATGGCATCTCTGGTTATGACAGTTCGAGCAGCGTCAGTCGAAATCTAGTACCACATTGTTAGGATATCGATCACGAGATCGAAAGCGATACGTAATGCCTCAGTTCAGTCGAATCGACTTCAAAAATAATCGTTTCGAGCAACTCGATACGAGATGCATAATGTCAGCCCAGGTTGCATTATTCAGGGATTAGCCAAATTTTGTTCTCGGGCACATAACCGATTTTGATATGTTTACGTTTCGTCTTCGTCGTCAGGTTTCATTAAAGTCACATTGGCAATGGAGAACGAAAATAATATTGAAGGCGTTGGTGCCTATCGATTTCCGATGTTGGATGAAAGAAAAATATAAACCAAAATTTCATGTCAGTTAATGAACTGGAACCATTTTATTGTCAAACAAGTTAGCAAATGTTACACTTACGATATTGAAAGGAAATGCCGCAACCTACATTAATAGAATATGAGCCAATACAATAAATGATGTGTTCCAAAACTTGAAATATCAATTTACAGTAAAAGTTACCGTAGACGAGATTCTTATCAGGATCGAAACTCTCGAACAGCAATATGGAGAACCTTTTGAAGAGTACGCTGAAAGAGCGCTTCGAATAATGGAATGTATTCCTTCACATAAAAAGCATTAACGATTCATTTTATAGCAGAATTATCGAATAAAAACTTAAAACAAATAGCAAAAACCCACAGGCAGCTTATGTTTTAAGAATTAATAAGATTCCTAAAACAGGAAGCGAAAATCAGCTATATATTAACAAATATTGAAAATCGGCTGCCATCCTACCATGCAATTAATAACAAAAAACTCTGTCCAAACAATAAGTATAAATGTTATCCAGAGGGATAAATTGAAAATTTCCATAAATACAACCAAAACTTACACAACAAAATTTATCGTAACGACAGATGCTTAATCGAAGATAAGAATTTTGAGAATAATTCAAAACAACTATGGGTGAACTGCATGACATACAGTAATAGAAACATATTGCGAAGATATGATCATAATATCAGGACCAGAAATGTGCCTGATCAAAAGAGATATGGAGCATCTCAAAGTCCGACCGCAAATAATTTCAAGGAAAAACGTCCAGAAGGGATATTGGTCAAACTACATAAGGCAAACTACTACGATCCAAAGGCAAAATACCAGACCAAATAATGAAATAAAATATTTTGGGGTAACAGATACTGTTAGAAAAACACTAGGTACCGTAGAACTAAATTTCATCATCGCAGGAAGATTTTTCCGAACAAAGTTCGACGTAGTGGAAAAGCGACAGCGTTTTCAACTCCCGAAGGCCGCTTGAGTTCACAGGAATGCCTATGGGTTTACGAAATAGTCCATCCACTTTTCAGTGATTGATGACGGTACTGTATGAAATAAAAGACGTGAAAGCTGTAGTCTATTTAGACGACATGGGGTAACGGCTCCCTATTTCATCTGAGCTCCTATTTCCATCTCATCCCTTCACCTCATTACTTTGAAACATGAATAATATTTTAAAACCTACCTGAACCAAACTGTGAAATGTTTTAAAATGATTATAAAAGCTATTGTCACACTTTCCTATTGAAAGAAATGGTTTTAAGTTCTTCGGTTAGCTTTTTTTTTCATTTAAATAAACTCACTTTTCAATTTAGGACACATTTTCGTCTCAAGATTTACAGTTCGTCATGTTTCTGATTATCTACTAATCGATTCGTCTCAAAACATGATCACTTTTCCGCACAATTACACTACCATTGAATGCTGTATGACTTCATAATTAGTAATGTTCACTTGCTACTTGTTTAATTAACGATTTAATACTTCAAAAACTACCCGACAAACAATAAAAGTCTTTAAAAATATGAGATGAAAGTTTTTCACTTAGTTCACTTGATTGCGCTTTGTTTTCATCTCATTTGGTTTCGCAAAGTTGCCAAGTTATCTCATAATGTTACAAAACAAAAATTGTTTTTCTTCTTCAATATCTCATCAAAAAGTATGTTTCTGGTATCCGTGACATTAGTTTAATTATATTATTGATATTAATATTTCAATAAAACTGTTTTGGCTTCGAATATTACCAGGAAGAGCATGTTAAATACTAATGATATAACCGTTGTGGCAAATCTAGTAGCACTGGTTTCATTCCGCTATACGTCAACATAACACTGTGAAGTGTGTATTTTTCATCGGCTGTGCACAGCGATGCCGGATATTTTCATAGAAAATATGTATTACGTTGCATAGAAACTCTATATCTGGTCTATCTGTTTTCACTAACAAAATGATGTTAAATCTGTTTCCACTAATAAAACCTGTAACATCATTTTATTAGTGAAAACAGATGGACCAGATATAGACTTTCTATGCAACGTGATACATATTCGATGAAAATATCTGGCTTCAAATAGTTCAAATTGGTTCTAAATTTTAATATAAATGTTTGTCAGTGTTCATAATCAATTATCTATATAAAAGATTTCCACTTTAACATGTGATTTGTCCGTTGATTAATAAACTTTTAAAGAATCGCTGCAATCAAATACTAATAGATTCATTCAGTAAAAAGCGTTCAAGCAGACAGGTTGTGTTACTGGCTTGTGAGTTAACGGCTATCACCGAGTCAAGGCAACCTTACCTGCAGGTAAACAAAACCCGCCTGCGCCTATTGCTAACGCAGCAAAAGCTGGTGTACAGCCAATTTTCGGGGCGTTCCCGATTTGGAAGCAATCGAAGAAGGCCATCCCATTCAGAGGTGAAGAGACACAGAGGTGCGAACGCATAGAAGTGCTCAGACACAGAGGTGCGGAGACGAAGGGGTGTAAAGGCACAGAGGTGCTAAGGCACAGAGGTGCATAGGCACAGAGGTGCTAAGGCACAGAGGTGCTAAGGCACAGAGGTGCTAGGGCGCAGAGACAACCACCAGATATCAGTTCGTATGGTGTACAGTACCGGTCGCGGTGGACAGAAAGAAGCTTTATCGTGTGGTGCTATACAAGAAGCATTACACTTAATCGTCAACAAGAGCTACAACGCTGTATCTAAGACCAGGTACAGGCAGCGTACAGACCAAGCTCAGCGAAGACCACGACGGCAGAGCAACGGAGATAGAAGACAGCAAATTTAAAATAGTTGGAGCGAGCTTCATGCCGAGTACCTGTGAAAAGCAGAAAGCGACTAACAGGTAGATCTATAATTTTATTTTATTTCACTTCAAAGAATATTCTCGTTTATATAATTCAGTTGAGATCAATTATTTTAACATATTTATGTAATGGATGATCTAATGGATGAGAATCCAGGAGATCCATCTCTGCCACCAGGCGAAAATTTAACGGTTCCTAACTCGCAGAGAACGTTTAGTTTTACAATGAAACTTCTGCGGGCCCATGGATAGTATATTTTCGGCGTAAAATGAAAGCATTAAATTTATTTTATATATCTAAAGAATTGACATCACGATTTCCCGCTACCAAAGAGATAGTAAGAGTCCATAAAGACAAGATCCGCGTTGTAGTCGATTCCTAACGAGATTGTTGTTTGTGAATTATTTACCCGCGAATATCGCGTATAATAGACGGTGTTTTCACCGTTGAAATAGACGGTGTTTTCACCGAAGCGGGTCTTTCGGTTAAAGAGTTGCTTGAGCATGGAGTTGGACGTTTTAAAAACTCTATGCTTGAGGGAGTAAGGATACTCGAGTTCAAGCAATTGTACTCAGCATCTTTCGAAGAAGGAAACAAAACTTATCGACCTTCAGATTCGTATCGAGTAACATTCGCTGGATCTGCCTTGCCTAGCCATGTCCACATCGATAGAGTTCGCCTTCCTGTTCGGCTTTTCATACCAAATGTTATGAATTGCACGAACTGCAAAAAATTTGGTCACACAGCTACTTACTGTAGTAATAAATCGAAATGTACAAAATGTCAAGGGCCTCATAAGGATAATCTTTGCGATAAAGATATTGTAAAATGAGTTTATTGTGGGGCAAGTCCTCATGATGATCTTTCAGTATGCGCTGCATTTAAATTGCGTAAGGACAAAATGAAGCTTTTTTTAAAAGCACGGTCTAAGCGCACATATGCGGAAATGCTCAAAACTATCATTTATGTCCCACCTTTGGAATCCGAAAACGGTTTTTCAAATTCTGGCGGAACCAGAGGAATCTGACTCTGACGGAAATAGTGAAGATACTTCGTTTGTCACTCCTCAAGGGTCTGTTAAGAGGAGATTATCCAATCACAAAATACCAAAAAAGGCACCTAAAATTACACCTTCAAAAAAAGATCCCCGTGTTAAATCTAAAAAGCCAAATTTAAAATCAAAAACTGTGCCTCCTGGTTTGTCAAATTCGCAAACCAATCCAGGAACTAGCACAAGAAAAGACAATAATGCAGTGGGCTCCGTTTCACAGCCACCATCAGGATTACTGAAGTTTTCGGAAATTGTAGAATGGATTTTCGCAGCATTCAATATTTCTGAACCTCTAAAGACTATCATAATGGCATTCCTTCCAATAGCTAGAACATTTTTGAAACAGTTATCAGCTCAATGGCCAGTTCTTGCAGGTTTTGTATCATTTGATGGATAATTCATCATCCGCCGCAAATGATTCAATCACTGTTCTGCAGTGGAATTGTCGAAGCATCATGCCAAAACTTGATTCATTTAAAGTTTTGTTGCATAGTCAAAAATGTGATGTATTTGCTTTGTGCGAAACATGGCTTACATCAAACATAGCCTTAAATTTTAATGACTTTAACATTATACGTCTCGATAAAGACTCTTCGTATGGTGGAGTGCTTTTAGGAATTACGAAATTCTTTTAGGAATTAAGAAAATACTTCTAGTATAGAAGTTGTTGCTTGTCAAATAAACATTAAAGGAAAGGACATTTGCATTGCTTCGGTGTATATTCCTCCAAGAGCTCAAGTTGGATAACGACAACTTAATGAAATTGTCGAAGCCCTTCCTGCTCCACGTTTGATTTTAGGAGATTTCAATTCGCACGGAATGATGTGGGGTTCCGTTTACAATGATAGCAGATCATCTCTAATATATAATATTTGTGACAATTTCAACATGACAGTATTGAATATGGGTAGCATGACACGGATTCCAAGACCTCCTGCACGTCCAAGTGCATTAGATTTATCTCTTTGCTCGACTTCAATTCGACTAGATTGTACCTGGAAAGTATTCCCTGATTTACACGGTAGCGATCATTTACCAATCATCATTTCAATTTGCAGTAACAAATGTATTGCTAATTCAGTTAATATTCCATATGATTTGACAAAAAATATTGACTGGATTAAATTCCAAAGTAATATGTCAAGTATCTTAAATTCCATGGAAGAGCTCCCCCCACTTGAAGAATATGACTTCCTCGTTTGTTCGATACTGGAGGCCGCTGAACAAGCACAAACCAAACGATTTCTTGGTCCATCGTCTAACAGAAGACCTCCAAATCCTTGGTGGGACAAAGAGTGCTCAGATGCTAAACACGCGAAACAAAATGCTTTCAAGACGTTTTTAAAACGAAGAGGAGGAACTCCCCAGAATTTTGAAAAATTCTTGGTTTTAGAAACCAAGTACAAGAACATACTTCGGGTCAAGAAATGCAGCTATTGGAGACAGTTTGTGGAAGGTTTGTCAAGAGAAACCTCAATGAGCACTCTTTGGAATACGGCCAGACGAAAGAGGAATCGTAACGTAGGAAATGAGAGTGAGGAGTACTCGAATCGATGGATACTTGATTTTGCGAGGAAAGTTTGTCCAGATTCTGTTCCTACGCATAGCATTATTAAGGAGTCTTCTTCAAATGATGATTCCATTGATAGCCCCTTTTCAATGATGGAATTATCCATAGCACTCATGTCTTGTAACAATAACGCTCCTGGGTTGGACAGAATTAAATTCAATTTGGTGAAGAATCTGCCCAACCTCGCAAAAAGACGTTTGTTGGAATTGTTCAACAAGTTTCTTGAGCAAAATATTGTTCCACCTGACTGGAGGCAAGTGAATGTTATTGCCATTCAAAAGCCGGGGAAACCAGCTTCCAATCACAACTCATATAGACCCATTGCAATGTTGTCCTGCATCAGAAAATTGTACGAAAAAATTTTTCTTCGAAAGGTTTGTTGTCAGTTACTCAATTTGGCTTCCGAAGAAATAAAGGGACGAATGATTGCCTTGCATTGCTTTCGTCTGACATCCAAATTGCCTTCGCTCAAAAACAACAAATGGCCTCTGTATTTTTAGACATAAAAGGAGCATTTGATTCAGTTTCCATTGATGTTCTTTCAGACAAGCTCCACCAACATGGACTTCCAGCGGTTATAAATAATTATTTGCACAACCTTTTGTCAGAGAAGTGCATGTATTTTTCACATGGAGATTTGTCAACATTCAGAATTAGCTACATGGGTCCCCCGAAAGGCTCATGCCTCAGTCCGCTGCTGTATAATTTCTATGTAAACGACATTGATAGCTGTCTCGTAACCCCATGTACACTAAGACAATTGGCAGATGATGGCGTGGTTTCAGTTACTGGATCCAAAGCTATTGATCTGCAAAAACCATTGCAAGATACCTTAGATAAATTGTCCGTTTGGGCTGTTCATCTGGGTATCGAATTCTCTGCGGAGAAAACAGAGCTGGTTGTCTTTTCAAGAAAGCATGATCCCGCGCAACTTCAGCTTCATATGATGGGAAGAATGATCCAACAGGTTTTGACTTTCAAATACCTCGGGGTGTGGTTTGATTCCAAATGCACGTGGGGAGGACACATAAGGTTTCTGATAACAAAATGCCAACAAAGAGTAAATTTTCTTCGAACAATAACAGAGTCTTGGTGGGGTGCTCATCCGCAAGATCTAATAAAATTGTATCAGACCATGATACTTTCAGTGATGGAATATGGATGCGTTTGCTTTCGTTTCACTGCAAATTCTCATATTATCAAACTGGAGCGAATTCAGTATCGTTGTTTGCGAATTGCTTTAGGTTGCATGCATTCGACACATACAATGAGTCTTGAAGTTCTGGCGGGAGTTCTTCCATTGAAGGATCGTTTTTGGGAGCTTTCGTCGCGACTGCTAATAAAATGTGAGGTATTGAATATTAACTGGTTATTAATAACTTCGAAAAGCTAGTTGAGCTTCAATCTCAAACAAGATTTATGACCAAGGGGATGACGCTTAGAACAATTTGCCAATCACACATTAACACAATGCGTTGGTGCATTTATCAATATTGGCACTTTCGTTTTCATACAGTTTCACAGTTGCGGCACACAAAGCGCTCAGTTATGACAAGTAGCTCTTTTTTTTCAGGGGCACAGAGTGGCAGACTTAGGCTCACAGTATATCACGTGTTTTTTTAGAGGCACAATATAGTTTGTGTTAAGCGACTCTCCCCTTGTTCATGACAGTATATTTTAACCATATGTCACAGGAAATCAACCCTTCAAGAAGACTTTCTATCCGTGTCAGCATCCTAAATGTCCCTGACTCAACTTTATTTTTCGACACATCCATGCAGCGCGAAGTGTGTAGAATCCCGGATCACCTACGCTCTATGGAAATCCCAAAAATATTTTCAAGTAAGTTCAGGCATATTGACTCTGAGAAAATGTTTTACACGGACGGATCGCGAATTGAAGAAGCGACAGGCCAACTCCTTCGATCTCTCAAGTCATCAAGTCAAGGCAAAAGGTGGTCATATCGAGCAAAAGTGAATTGATTCTGAATTTTGTATTATTTTTACACATTTTGTACTTTGAATTAAGTAAAAGTAATTTTCCAAACTGAATTTATGGCCTTTTTAATTGGTTACACTTCGAGTGCCGGACCCTGTACAATACATATAAATCTGTATAAATGGCATCTCTGGCTCTACACTTTGCTTTAAGAAGGGCTAATGAATAAATAGTAACAATCACAGGTTTGTTTTTATTTAAAGTTCATCAAATTAACTTTTCAGTAAAATTTTAAATTTAAAGCGAAAGGTAACAGAAACGACTGAAAAATTTTTAAACGTTGAAATGATTTTAAACTGGTTCTAAAAATATCGTATACTGTCTCATAGTAAGCATTAGGCCGTTTTTAAGAAGAATTCTGACATTTTGAACCTGAGAGTGTAACAGTGGAATATTTCGTTTTGATTGCTGTCGCCATTGCTAATTTATAGGATGAATAAAAGATCAACGATAGGATGGATAAAAATCCATTGAGATGAAATTAGGAGCAGAGTAGTGAACATTTCATAAGTGTTTTTTGCTGTTTTATGAACATTATTTTAATTTCCAAGGAATGTGAATCAAATCTCAATGTGGAGCAAGGCGAATGAAGCAGTAATATGAAATAGTTATAGTGATTTTAGTGGCTAAATCGAGGTTTGAAGGCGACGTCCTTACAAATGAGATGAAATAGGAAGCCCTTACCCTAATTGTTTTTTATTCAACAATTGAAGAACATAACGATAACTTGTGCAAAATTTTAATGGCATTGCGCCGACATAATTCAAAAATGCCTAATTTTGAAATCGCAAATAAAATACTCAGGTCATGCAATCGACAAGAAAGGCATCCGGCCTATGGAAGAAAACATTAAGGCATTTAAAGAAATGACAGCACCCAGGACGGTAAAAAGAGTCCGCTTATATTTAGGAACAGCAAATTTCTACGGAAAATTCATACCTCACATAGCAGAGAAACGTAAACCATTGAACGATCTCCTGCGAAAGAATGTTAAGTTTGTTTGGACAGAAGAATGTCAAAAAGCCTTCGAAGAATTGCGAATTTTTTAAACATCGTATACTCTGTTGGTTAGACCGAATTATAAAGATATTTTTGTTATCACAACAGATGCCACGAGTACGCTATTGGAGAGGTACTCTCAAACGAGTAACCCATTGATAAACCTATAGCTTATGCAAGCCGAGGCTTAGCAGGTGCCGAAAGAAAATACCATACGTTAGAAAAGGAGTAATTAGCGATCGTATGGGCCGTGAATCGTTTTAAACAGCGGTAAGCGGAGAGCAATGAACTGTCGAAGCGGAAGACGCGGAAAATAAAACAATTCCCTTGAAACAAACCATAGATAAATCAGGCCGGTTTACGTTATTCAAAAATTAACAGAAGACAGAGTGGAATCCGCACATGAAAGGGTTCGTAAACATAGATTTTGGATGGGACGAAAAAGAATATTTAGGAACACTTTCTTATTGGAACGAATAGGAAATAAGCATGAATAATAATGACATCGATTTGATCTGCTGAAATTTTCAAAACATAAAACTAACCAAAGCAATTTTGATGGTACTTTCGTAATAGTAAACAGTAGATCAGCATTTAAAGAACTAGCCGAACTGGTAGACCCTACTACACGGTTCAAAAGACTATTTGAATGGAAGAATATTCGCAATTCCAGAACATAAAATATGGTGACTAGTTCTAAACGGATCAAATAAATCGCTAACCGACACAAAAGTTCTATTAGACGGGTTAGGCGATGGTTTCAGTAATTATCCCGAAGACATGAGGGGCGAAAAACATTCAGATAATTTCCTACCGAAATATGCAGAAAATTTCCGAATCAAATGTCTTGAGGTTTATTGCAGAGTAATTTGATAAAATTTTCACTACTCCCGGAATCAGATTAAGGTAATAAGTATGGTCTAGTCATGCAGGATGATCCGGCGCGACATTTGACAATAGCACCGATGGAAGATCAAGAAGGTTCTACGGTGGCACAAACGTTCGTAGAACATTCAATTTGTAAATTTGGAACGCCATCAGAGCTCGTAACCGACAATGGTACCAATTTTGTAAGCTCATTGATGAAAAATATATGCAAAATTTTGAAAATAAAGAAAATAGCAATCAGCACATATCATCCAAAGAGCAAACCTCGTCGAAATATCAGAAAGAGAGTTGAAAACCTACCTACGACAATACGTTGGTAACGAGCCGAAAACTTGGGGCCAACCTTACAGCTTTAAATATAATACAACCGTGAATTCTTCTACGGGTTACTCGCCGTTTGAATTATTATACGGAAGGCGAGCTAACATACAAAATTTAATGTATAAGTACAATAACGACGGTCTGTATTACGAAGATTATGTCAATGATATGCGATCAACATTCAAACGACTTTATGTTCAAGCCAAAGAAAATCTGATAAAATCAAAAGAAACACGGAAGGAGTTATAGGATGAAACCTCCAAAAATTGGCAACCAATGTGGGGAAACCTAATGTTAATCAAAGCCAATCCCTCAGGCGCCGAACAAACATTACAATCTCTTTGAAGAGGACCATGTGAAGTAGTCGCACAGTAGTGAACAAGCAACTACGATTAAAACCAGAAACAGGCTTGAAAAGATCCATAATAATCGATTGAAAAGATATACCGAATGATCGACGAATTAAAAAACAAGACGCGTAATCACTCTAAAGATTTTGAAAATAAATGTGAATTTAACGAAAAGATTCATTATGAATAATGAGAAAAAATATTGAGAAGATAACCTTTAATCCAGAACAACTATATAATAATAGTGACTATTGTATACAAACATGAAACAAATGAACAATAAAAATTAGGGGAATATGAATTGAAATATGGGGATGCCACAACTCTAACGAAACGTTCTAATTTTACAGTATGAAAAAAGCTAATAGTATGTTGTTTACCACAGAGAGATTTTTGTTTGAAGTTCCAAATTAACAATACAATACGGAAGAATAAGGAACATAAGCTATATAATCAAAGAGTATATAAAAATTAAAATAAATAAATGTTTACGAAGATTGATTTGTATATATACTCGATGGAAACAATACATGATAGAAAGGATAACAATTGAGTGTTATTTATTAATTTATTCGTCAAACAAATGTAGACTACAGACAAAAAAAGTTACAATGATTTCTTATATGCTATACATTATTTCTACGATTTGGTTTCAATTTTTCTTTTATTTGTTTCCAGTTTTCGTTAAAAAAGTGCATCATTTGATTAACAGGATTATTTTTGGCATAATTTGTTTTATTTTTTACAGAATATTTGACGATTTCTGAGATGGCGACTAGGAGCATAAAATTTTAGTTGTGAAAGCAATGATTCAGATTGTACTCGTGGAGAAATAATGTCGTTGATAAAATAAAACGTTGTAGCTTTGCGTTCTTCGAGTGTTTGTAAGTTTATGAGCATACAAAGCACTTTACAGAGTCCGCCATCTAACATTTTTTTGAACTAGCATTTATTTCGACATTGGTAACCTCAATGGCACTTCTGATTTGACAGAAATTTAGTTTTATCCTACCGCTGAACGAAAATGTATACGCTTGAGAAACGCGTGAAAACAGTGCAGTTTTACTTTGAAAATCATGGTAATGTTGCGGAATGGGTGGGCAAAAAAGTCATCTTCTCGGATGAGGCACATTTTCATCTCGGCGGGTATGTTAATAAGCAAAATTCTCGCTTCTGAGGGACGGAAAACCCGTTCGTTATCTTGGAGAAGCCGATGCATCCTCAGAGAGTGACGATTTGGTGCGGATTTTAGTATGGTGCTATTTTTCTTCGAAAATGAGGCAGGAGCCGCCGCCACGGTCAATGGCGAGCGCTACCGCACCATGATTAGCGATTGGTTCTTCCCGTTACTTGAAGACGAAGACTTGGACACCATTTGGTTCCAACAAGACGGCACTCCGTGCCACACAGCCAATGCTATCTATCTTCTGTGCACAGTCTTCAAAGATCGAATTTTCAGTGGAAATTCGGATGTCGTTTGGCTGCCTCGGAGCTGTGATTTGACGCCGTTTGACTATTATCTTTGGGGGGTTGTCAAAGATAAGTGTTATGTGGACAAACCAGAGACAATTCAAGTCTTGAAGGACAACATTCGTACAGCCATAGCTAAAGAAAGCTGCATACAATCGAAAATGTTCTAAAAAACTAGACCGACCGTATAGTACGCCATAGGCTGGCAAAGCCAGCCGAGACAGCCATTTGAATGAAATTTTGCATTTTTGTACAGGTCTGATAATTTTGCATTTTTCTACAGGTTGGTTTCCTAAATATAACACATGAATCAATAAGTTCCGAGACTAACAATGGAAACAAAATTTTTCTAGCAAAATTTTTTTTTAATCATTAACATAATCACCTTTTAGGGAGATACAATGGTTCCAACGTTTTTCCAATTTTTCAATACAATGTTTATAAAAAAAATTATCTTCCGCTTCAAAATAAGCTTCAGTTTCAGCGATGACCTCCTCATTTGAGCCAAATCTTTTTCCCTGGAGCATTTTTTTAAGATCAGCAAAGAGCCAGTAGTCACTGGGGGCTAAATCTGGCGAGTATGGGGGGTGAGGAAGCAGTTCAAAGCCCAATTCGTTCAATTTCGCCATTGTTTTCATCGACTTCTGGCAGGGAGCATTTTGTTCCATCGAAAGCAATCGCGGCACCCACTTGGAAAAAACCTTTTTCATGAAGGATAGTAAATACACTTCCATATGATATCTGTGTCATCTCAGCAATCTCACGGAGCTTCACTTTACGATCTTTCATTATAATTTTTGCCACTTCACTCACATTTTCCGGTGTAACGGCTTCCACAGGTCTACCCGAGCGTTCCGCGTCATTTGTGTCGGTACGACCACGTTTAAACAAGGCGAACTACCGACAAATCGTTGCTTTTGATGGACAAGAGTCCGGATAACATTTTTCAATCCATTGTTTCGCTTGCAAGGTGTTTTTACCCATTAGAAAGCAATGTTTTATCAAAACACGAAACTCGTTTTTTTTTTCATTTTTTAAACATACAACTACAAAACGACTTTACTCCAACCACGATAACTCAGCTGTTTCTGGTTGGATCGACCTAAAATTTTGACCCGTTTCAAGCAAAGGTTAGTACTCTAGAAAGACTTGGTTAATGGTTTACTACGAGCGCCATCTCTGCTTTAGTCTCGGGACTTATTGATCCATGTGTTATGTTAATAGAAGGAGACATGATTTTTCTACTAAACGTTACCGAACTACATTTCTTAACGTTTAGTTGGAGTGAGCTTTTATTGCACCAAATGTTGAACACGTTAATTTCATATTGGAATACTTCATCATCTACAGCATTTTTAGTCGGTGTTGAACAGTCGTTCGCACCGCACGCGTATAGCTCCTGGAAATTTTTTCTGGCTACCTAGAGTTTCATTGATTCAAGGCTTCAGTCTTTCTCAGGCTACCTGAATCACTAACAGTCTTTTTAAAGACTAACAATTAGTCAGCCTTTCTCAAGGCTATACAAAGAATGATATTAGAGTGACTAAAAGATACAAAGAGTGATATTAGAGTGACTAAGAAATTAATCGGTCTTTATTAAGACTACCACAAAATTAGTCTTTATCAAGACTTTTCCAAACTAGGAGTCCAATCGAAGACTAATTTAGCCTAGTTAATTTAATTTAAAAGGCTTCAGTCTTTTTCAGGCTACCTGAATCACTAACAGTCTTTTTAAAGACTAACAATTAGTCAGCCTTTCACAAGGCTATACAAAGAATGATATTAGAGTGACTAAGTGATACAAAGAGTGATATTAGAGTGACTAAGAAATTAATCAGTCTTTATTAGGACTACCACAAAATTAGTCTTTATCAAGACTTTTCCAAACTAGGAGTCTAATCGAAGACTAATTTAGCCTAGTTAATTTAATTTAAAATTTCTTTCATTTCAAAAATGCCTGCGTCTAAGCGGAAAGGCAACAAGCCTAAGGCTAAAAATAATTCAATACGGAATAAATCACAATCCGTTATTCAACATTTTTCTAATAACATTGACGATCTTATAGAATCTGAATGTTAAAATTAAAAAAAAAACGGACGGATTTCCCTTCCGTTGATCCTATGCCGTCTAATAATATTTACGAGATTCTTTCTGAATCCGATTGTAGCGACATACAAGAAAATTCTTCAAAAATTCCCAAAATGGACGCTTGTCGTTCTGGGTAGAAACAACAATCTATTCCACCAGTGACAGTGATGATTTTCGACTTCAAAGCATTCCGTACTGAGCTTCCTACTTCTCTCCCGGAAGTAAAAGTCTAATTTCAAATCGGACGAAGAGGAGAATGTCGAGTCTTGGTTGATGGATTGGAAGATTTCGAACGTCTTATTCGATATTTGTCCGAGAAACTTCATAAATTTTATTCATATGATATAAAATCAGACAGACCCTTCAAGGCTGTCTTGAAAGGCTTATCAAATGATCAAAGTACTGATGAAATTAAAAATGAACTAAAAGAATTGCTTGGTTTTGCCCCTTCCCAAGTAATTCTTATGAAAAAAGAGCGAATGGTACTTCTAAACCACGATCCGGAATTTTTCATCAACTTTACCTAATACACATCAATCGAAGTGATGTAAACAATTTGAAAACTTTAGAAAAAGTACGTTTCATTTGCCACATTAAAATTCATTGGGAACATTATAAACGGCATAATGGTATTGCAAACTTAACGCAATGTCGTCGTTGCCAAGGCTTCTGCCATGGAAATAAAAATTGTCATATGGATATACGGTGTTTGAATTGTGGTAAATCGCATTCGAAAGACGTTTGTCCAATGAATGAAACCACTGATAAATTTTCATGTTCAAATTGCAAAGGAAATCATAAATCCAATTATTTGAAATGTCCTGTCAGGGAAAAAATTTTAAACGCTCGTTCGCTTAGACAACAAGTCAAATCAACGACCTTAAATTTACAGAACATACCTGAAAATCAAAAACCGTTATAAATGCCACGCAGGCACTTATTTCTAAGGCACTTAATCTAAGGCACTTATTTCTTCCAATTCAAAACAAAAAACAGGTAAGCCTGCCAATTCGTCTTCTAACAAAAACAATTTATTGGCAGGTAGATCGACCTCGTCATCATCTTCTTCTAATGTCACTTATGCTAATATAACAGGTAGAAATCTACCACTTAATTCTTCTAATGTGATGATGATGATGGTCCCACCTCATACCCCTACAAAGGTGTGAGCAGAACGAGTTATCTAAATGATAATTAATATTTTTGCACATATCTTAACCAGTAAACAAAAGAAAACGATCTGATTAATCTAGCAGGTATTGATTCTTCTTCAAAAGAACGACTGACCACAAAATAACATTCAAATATTTCGGATTTACTATCCAGGGTTAATCCAGAAAATTTCCAACCCGGGAAGATCCTTGATCACATCAGGAATCGAACCCGATATCTTTACCAGTATCAGACAGTAATTCACCTGGCCCTTCCCGCCGGACCAGTTCATCGCTACACACATCAGCTACGATGGAGTAACGAGACTGCGGATGAGCAGAGCCAAGCCCAATTCCATCAACAACTGTCGATCCCAATTAATCTCCCGAATCAATTCCTTAAATTATTAATCAAACCTTGCGATCAAGGTCAAGAGCAAACTTAACACACTGAATGCTAAGGCTCTTCGGCCAGTCCTATTCGCTTTCCAAATAGTCACTACCTGCTTCGCGCGCGAGGCTCAAACGTTTGTAGACTGCTCATTATTTTTAACTCTCAAACAAACTAAAAATCCATCATCATCATACCGAACATAGCAACTTAATTCGTCTCACAATAATATGTATAAACAAAAAGAAAATACAATCTTCGTAATACGTAAAAAAATAAAAAATCTAAAAAATTTGGGCTAACTAACTAAATATTTGCTTACAAAGCGGACTTTATGTGTGAAATACATAACCTTTTGAACTCCACCAATGTCGCTGCGCGTTTGATTTCTCTTGGCATCGAATTGAAAAAACTTATTCCCTTGTACAACAATGAGTTTTGCGATCTGGCTAACAGAAAGCTTGGTGTTCTAGCATCAGATGCGTTTCTAGTATTGTACCTATGCAAATCAGTTCCTATTTCAATTCGATCACACAAATATCGAGGCAGCATGCCGTCTAATATCTTGAAAATAAATACCATGGTTAAGTAATAAATTCTCTGTTTCACTGAAAGCCATTGTAATGCGTTCAGTAGAAAACCTGACGAGGTATATCTACTACATTTTAGAATTAATCGCATGATTTTATTTTGCAGTCGCTGTAATCTCAAGATTTGTGTGTTATTAGCAAGAAACAGAATGGATGGGCAAAAGTCAATGTGTGGTTAAATGACTGTTTTATACAAAAGAATCTTACTATGGGTCGTTAAGTCATTTTTCAAACGACATAATACACCATACTTTTTGGCAATCTTCTTGATGACGTTATTGATATGAGATTTGAATGTTAACTTTTCATCAATTATGACTCCAAGATACTTCATTTCTCTAACGCTATCAATAGTTTCACCATCAATTTCCACATTGGCGTCATGACCGGTGCTAACAGAAGAAATAACCATATATTTAGTTTTCGCGACGTTTAGTTTCAGTTGCTTAAATTTTAACCATCGAACCAGCGAACTTAGATCCTCGTTTAATCGTAATGAACAGAACAGTATCATCAGCAAACAAATTTATATCACAGAAACGTAAAACTCGCTTCATATCATTAATATACATAATAAATAGAATATGACCTAACACACTTCCCTGAGGCACACCAAGTGAATTACCGAGGGAACTAGACACTACATCGTTAAAAACAGTCTTTTGAGATCTACCACATAAATAGTTTTCAAACCATTCATGTGCCATTCCCCCGATGCCAAAACGCCGTAATGTCTGCAACAATAAAGGTCTTGAAATTGTTTCAAAGGCTCTCTTCAGATCCAAGAACACAGCAAAGATACTCTCTTTGGCTTCGATTTTCTCCTTCCATTTTGCCAATACTAGGTTCAAAGCGGTTTCACAAGAGTGACCCTTACGATGTAAATAATCAAAACACAGGACCGCCTTGCAGTTCATCTTCTAACGAAAACAATTTATTAATAGGTAGATCGGCCATATCATCTTCTTCTAATGGCAGTCTACCTACAAATATTCCTTCAATGCCATTCGCTTCTTTAAATGAAGTCGATTTAGGCGATATAACTGAAAATATAATGATCTACCTACAATATCAACTTTTTCAAATGATCATCCGAATGAATTCGACTTCAACATTTCGAATCGGATGGCAATTCGCAAATAATATTATAATGAATTTATAATTTAACAGTGATGTTAAATAAATATTTGAATATTTTAAATTGGAATGCTCGATCTTTGAAATCGAGTGAAGATGAATTTTATAATTTTCTCAATGTTCACAAAATTCATATTGCCATTGTGACAGAAACTTTTCTTAAACCAAATGTCAAATTGAAAAGTAATCCACATTATGTGGTTCATCGATTTGACAGGTTTACTGGAATGGGTGGTGGAGTTGCCATTTTTGTCCAACGGCAAATTAAACATCGAATTTTACCTTCTTTCAATACTAAAGTTATTGAAAGATTGGGAATCGAAGTTGAAACCATTAATGGAATTTATTTCATCGCTGGAGCATATTTGCCATTTGAATGCACCGGCGAACAATTGAATTTCTTTAAAGGCGATTTGCAAAAACTCACAAGATATCGACCGAAATTTTTCGTAATAGGGGACTTAAATGCTAAGCATGTCCAGTGGAATTGTAGGCAAAATAACAGTAATGGTAAAATACTTCATAATCAACTCTCAGCTGGTTACTTTACAGTTCTTCATCCCAGTAATCCGACTTGTTTCTCTTCCGTGAAAAAACCTACAATTGATCTGATTCTAACAGATCAAAGTCACATTTGTAGTGAACCGATTACACATGCTGACTTTGACTCAGATCATCTTCCTGTAACGTTCAGACTTTCCAATGAAGCTATAATTAATGCAATTAGTTCTATATTCAACTATCATATAGCTAATTGGTTGGATTACAAATCTCACATTGGAAATCATGTGGATCACGAAACTATTTAGAAAATTCTGCGGACATCGACACATCAATTGATAATTTGAATCATTATATTATCGAAGCTAGAAATCTTTCAGTTCCCAAAGCTAAATTAAATTCTCCTATCATCGATGATAATCTTCAACTGCTCATTCGGTTGAAGAATGTTCGTCGACGACAATATCAACGTTCGCGTGATCCTGCTCTTAAAAACATAGTTAAGAATTTACAAAAAGAAATTAAACATAGATTTACTCTTTTGCGAAATGAAAATTTCGCTAAAGAAGTTGAACAAATTAAACCATATTCTAAACCTTTCTGGAAACTTTCTAAGGTTCTTAAGAAACCTCAGAAACCAATTCCTGCTCTCAAGGAAGGAAATCCAATACTTCTTACAAATGGCGAACAGCTCAAAAACTTGCTCAGCAGTTCGAGAATGTACACAATTTTAATTTGAACGTTGTGAGTCCTATGGAAAATGAAGTCTCACTGAAATATGATCATATTTCAACCCAAGTGTTATCACAAGATGACATTATTGAGACGAATTTTGACGAAATTAAATCAATTATTAGGAAACTTAAAAACATGAAGGCTCCTGGTAATGATGGAATTTTTAATATTCTTATTAAAAATCTTCCCGATGTTGTCTCCTAGTTAAAATTTTCAGCAAGTGTTTTTCATTAGCTTACTTCCCAAAAAAATGGAAAAACGCTAAAATAATTTCTATCCTCAAACGTGATAAAAACCCAGCAGAAACATCAAGTTATCGACCAATTAGCTTACTTTCTTCTATCAGTAAACTTTTTGAATGTCTCATATAAATGAGAATTAAATTTTTTTACCAGAGCAGTTTGGATTCCGTTATGAACATTCAACTACTCTTCAACTTGTCAGAGTAACGAACATGATAAAAGCAAATAAATCTTCTGGGTTATCCACTGGAGTTGCTCTTCTAGACATAGAAAAAGCATTCGACAGTGTTTGGCACAAAGGTTTAATAGCAAAAATGTCTGATTTCCAGTTTCCTATATATTTGATCAAAATGATTCAAAATTATTTAACTGATCGTACTCTTCAGGTTAGCTATCAGAATTGTAAATCTGAATTGCTACCCGTACGAGCAGGTGTTCCGCAGGGTTCGAGCGTAGCTCCAATCTTGTATAATATTTTCACTTCTGATCTACCAAATCTACCCGTTGGTTGTCAGAAATCGCTATTCTGTGACGACACAAGTCTGTTAGCCACAGGTAGAAATCTAAGAGTGATCTGCAGTCGCCTACAAAGAAGTTTAAATATTTTCAGTGATTATCTGTCAAAATGGAAAATTAAACCAAATGCAGCAAAAACGCAATTAGTTATCTTTCCTCATAAGCCAAGAGCTTCTTTTCTTAAACCAAACAATAATCACATTCTCAAATTGAATGGCTTGGAATTGACATGGTCTGATCAAGCTAAATACTTAGGTTTAACGTATGACAAAAAACTCACTTTCAAGGACCACATTGAAGGAATCCAGGCAAAATGTAATAAATATATTCAATGTTATATCCTCTTATAAACAGAAATTCTAAGCTCTGTCTAAAAAACAAATTGTTAATTTATAAACAAATTTTCAGACCAGCCATGCTTTATGCAGTACCAATTTGGTCAAGTTGTTGTTCCACCAGGAAGAAAACGCTTCAAAGGATTCAGAATAGAATTCTGAAAATGATTTTGAAGCGTCCTCCTTGGTTTAGTACAAATGAGTTACACAGACTCACAAATATAGAACCATTAGATGTAATGTTACATAATATTATAAGCAAATTCCGACAAAAATCGATGCAATTTTCAATTGAATCGATTCGCTCTCTGTATTAGTTAGTAAGTTAGTATATAAGTTCCTTTTCCCCATTACACAATACAAGTAAGTTTAGAATTTTCCCTAAACAAAAATCTCAGAACTGCGGAAGCATAGGGCTGAAAAGTCACCACTTGTGGCTGAACACCCAATTTAAATCTTTATAATTCAATTTAAACTCATATTCCAATAAATAGTTATTAAAAAAAATCTACCGCATTTTTTATTTCCATAAAGAGCTTCACGTTGTTTACATATACAAGTACTTTTAGATGTTTGAGTAAGAAGGAAATGTCGTTTACGTACAAGATAAAAAGGAGAGGGCCGAAATGTGAACCTTGGAGAACACCTGAAGTGACATTTATTGATTTGGAGTATGTGTTTTAATAGGGTACGATTTTTGACTCCCCATCCCCCCTTTGTCACAAATTGTCACAAAAACAAAGACCCCCCACTCCCCTATGTCACATGTCACGAATTCAAAATAAATAAAATTCATCTCAATACATTCTCAATATGTATGACAAACCATACAAATATGAGGGAAAAATCGATTTATTACAAGCTTACATTAGATTAAAAAATATCCCTAAAACTACAAAATCATCGGAAATATTTTATTAATATCAATTATATAAATTAACAACAGTATTTGGTTGGAATTGATGAAACATTTGAATCATCTGTTTTATTTCTCCTAGAGGTAAACAGATATATTATTGTTTTAGGTAAAGAATAATATTTCCTTAGTGTAGCATACAGGGCTGAGAAAATAAAGACCAAAACCTCATCAAAACGAGAGCACTGCCGGAGAATCTTTTCATGGTCAGTTGATCAGTGAATTTTAAATCACATCGATCAATATCGGTACTGATCTTCCGTCACAGTGATTGTGGGTAGTGATTTTGAGCTAAAATGATTCTTGATTTATGTAAGTTCAACCATTGGATGATTCGATAAGCTTTGATGTTGGTGGAGGAAAATTACCTATGATCAAAATAAGACATGACATGATCTACGTCTGAAATCATTGATCTCCCGCCCTTTTTCAAATGAAGTACAAAGAAATCCTTATGATATACTATTATCAATTCTAGAAATTCAAATTATTGAAAAAATTGTCAGTGCATAACTTAAGTTAAACCGTTTGAAGGCATCTTTTTCTTTTTACTCATATTAAGCCAAATTTATTAATTTCGCTAATTTACTCGCTCCTCCGTGCACTTTTGCTGATCACAACAGAAATGATTTCCTGCATCATTTATTTTCGAATTTACAGCAAGAAGCTTTTACATCAACAAATACACGTTTGTTGTGGAGATTTTTTCAAGAAATAGGGCAAAGCACTAATATAATTAGGTATTTCAAAAATGCGCTCATTGAAAATATTGGACGTCACATTCCAAGAACCCTTTCCTCTGTCACAAAAGGTCACGTTTTATGAAACACCCCTTCCCCTTGCGGCGTGACGTCTTTTATGGACAGCCCCTTACGTATGTCTGATTTTGAGTCTGATCTAAAGATCGGTTCTAAGAAAGAGGATTTCCATGTTTCTGGAAATATTACTGTTCTTAGAGATATGTTGAAGAGATGGTGTAATGGTGTTGTGAGTTCAGTAGCTAATTGTTTAAAAAATATTAGTGCTATTCCATCATCCCTTTGCTGCGTTGAAGGAAAAGTAGTGCCGTTCACGTTTTGTTTTGGCATGTGATGTATATATTTCTTGGAAAATATTTGCAAATTACAAATTTCAGTGCTAATATTTCCAGTAGTTCCGTCTAGGTTCCTCTGTAAAGGAAGGTTGTTATTCTTCAGTTTTGAATTAACATAGCTAAAAAAAATTTTAGGATGCTCTTTGATTTCGCTTTCCACTTTAAGAGTATATGCTTCGTGCGCCGAGTTGATTGATATTTTCAGGTCATTGCAAATATACAGGTAGTTTTGTAGATTGAATACACTTTTATCTTTTCTACAAGCCTTTAAGCTTTATATTTTTCAGGCATCACAATTGCGGGTAGAACCAGACAGGCAATTTGGTATTGTGGCTTCTTCTTCTTCTTCTTCTTTTTACAGGTACAATTTCCGAAATTAAGTTGTTAAAAATTAGAGAGAATTTTTCCACTTCTTCATTGACGTTTCCTTGTATACTCAAAATATTTTGCCAGTTTAATGTATTTAGTCTACGTTTTGCTTTTTCGAAATTTGTTTTGTGGTATTCCGGCACTTCCTCGAATTCTATTTCGTTAGGGAGAGACATGTTATGCATAAAGATGGAGTATTCAATTGCTGTGTGAAATGCTTCATTTTTGCAGAGTGGATTTGGTGAGACATTCACACAGAAGTCTTCGGTACAGTTTGTGAAAAGAAGATCAAGATATGAATTTGGTTTGTTTTTCACCGAATTAATTTGATTCAAGCCGAATAAAGAAACTTTGTCGAAAAGAAATTGTAGTGTTTCATTTTCTCCTGCAATTGGAAGCAGAAAGGATTCCAATGTTGTCGTATGAAAAATCAGCACTCACTGCAATGAAGACTACACCTCCAGATTTTTTGTTGGATACTGCTAAGTAACGTTATGGTTATTTCCAAAAATTTCTTCGCATTTTACGCTTTCGTCCCAACAACTTCCAGTTTCAAGAATAACTGAGAAAGAAGATGATAAAATATTTTGTTGAATTTCCTTCATTTTGGCTGGGCTTTTCATGCAATTGAAATTCTGACAGTAGACAAGAATTTCATTCGCATTCTGTGGGGAATGCGAAGAAATTTTAGGATTTGAATAAAGTGTAGTGTCACTTACGTCATTATACGTTACTACCGCAATAGAGGGCGTCCCATAAATTCGGCCCTGTAAAATTGTGTTCGGCTTCCCGGATTAGTTAGAGTCGGCGAATGTGTTCACTTGTTAAAAATTTCCCATAAGAGTCCAGGTCAGCAAGCGCTTCCTTAGGTTTCATTCCATATTCCTGATCGACTTCGATGAAGATTCGTAGGAGGTGATCAGGTGTTACAAGATACAAGTTACAGCTATGCGTATGCAAGTTTATTAGGAGATTATTTGTAAACTAAATCGGAGCCCTGGAAAACGTATTCACCCAACGTATTCATCGCGGTCGTGCAAGAAGGAAGGATGTCGGTAGCATAGCTAAGCTACTTAAGAGAACGAGAGGGTGTGGTCGAATGCGTTGACAATTTGAAGACAAAGGGTACTGTGGAACCATCAAGATGTCGGAATAATGAACACAAGAGAAAAAAAAGTGTATATCCGATATTGGAGACCATGATAACGAATTGAAGTGAACGTAGGCGACACAGTTATAGAAGACTTTCGGGGGTGTGCCACAACAGTCCAAAGTGCTATCGCATGTTTTACAAGCAATAAGACAAGAAGGAAGTAAACGCAGTCGACACCGTTAAAAATGATCTGCGCGGGTGTGCCACAACAGTACAAGGTGCTACCCCGTGTTTTTGCTCAGTGGGCATCATCAAAGCTCAACTGGATGCCACGAACAAGCATAAAAAATTTAATGTTTATTGTTTAATCCAACACGATGTAAAATATTACGGAGAAAACAACCACGAAATCGAATGAAACATTTTGAAGATACGTTAGAAGCCTCGATACATTGTACGGAATAATGAAGTAATATCGATGACACCCAGAACTCCAACGAGACAGCGAGTAATTCTTAAACTATGGTCAATAAATCGGAGAATATTCATCGAGATATTTTTCAACACGGTACCCATAGTCCGAGACTAGCAATCGTTCGATCACCCCAGAGATAAGGCACAAACAGTGACTATAAGGTGGAACTGGGACTGGAATGGAAGCACACGATATGGCCATCGTAAGGTTAAAAAAAAACTAATGAGCGTATACATTAGGACACAACGAACTCATTTGAAAACACTGAAGAACACAGCTATATTTAGCAGATCTAAAAATTCAAACAGAAAACGAAGCAATGTTTTGGCAACCTCAGAGATTAAATATAAAATTCCAACAATATTCCCATTTTATTTATTACCCTCGCAATCAACCTGATGATAACTCTTCAAAGTATCATCAAGCTCAGAAAGTAAGGGGGCATGCAACACCCTTAATTTTATCTCAAGATAATTCATATATCTATTCTTATGAATATTCTAGTATCTTCCAAGAATTTTAATCCGCTATATATCATACGACACAAATATGGTAGAAGCATAATTTCCACGACACTTTTAATAGCCTCTATCAACTTATTGCATCAGCTACTATGAGCATTACCATGTACCTAAGGAAACATATTGAAACAAGAATATTCGTGATTGAATCAAGCGCCGCGATTGAGTATATATCAATACAAAAACACCCATACCGAATACAAGAGGTGGTACAAATCAAGTAATTAACTCGTAAATGTGCAAGGTAAATAATTCAGAACGACTTCGCGCAATGCGCTTATTCACGGTTCCATACCAACCTTTTCCATTTAAGAGTTAGCATTGAATACCAGATATATATATATATATATATATATATATATATATATATATATATATATATATATATATATATATATATATATATATATATATATATATATATATATATATCTGGTATTCAATGCTAACTCTTAAATGGAAAAGGTTGGTATGGAACCGTGAATAAGCGCATTGCGCGAAGTCGTTCTGAATTATTTACCTTGCACATTTACGAGTTAATTACTTGATTTGTACCACCTCTTGTATTCGGTATGGGTGTTTTTGTATTGATATATACTCAATCGCGGCGCTTGATTCAATCACGAATATTCTTGTTTCAATATGTTTCCTTAGGTACATGGTAATGCTCATAGTAGCTGATGCAATAAGTTGATAGAGGCTATTAAAAGTGTCGTGGAAATTATGCTTCTACCATATTTGTGTCGTATGATATATAGCGGATTAAAATTCTTGGAAGATACTAGAATATTCATAAGAATAGATATATGAATTATCTTGAGATAAAATTAAGGGTGTTGCATGCCCCCTTACTTTCTGAGCTTGATGATACTTTGAAGAGTTATCATCAGGTTGATTGCGAGGGTAATAAATAAAATGGGAATATTGTTGGAATTTTATATTTAATCTCTGAGGTTGCCAAAACATTGCTTCGTTTTCTGTTTGAATTTTTAGATCTGCTAAATATAGCTGTGTTCTTCAGTGTTTTCAAATGAGTTCGTTGTGTCCTAATGTATACGCTCATTAGTTTTTTTTTAACCTTACGATGGCCATATCGTGTGCTTCCATTCCAGTCCCAGTTCCACCTTATAGTCACTGTTTGTGCCTTATCTCTGGGGTGATCGAACGATTGCTAGTCTCGGACTATGGGTACCGTGTTGAAAAATATCTCGATGAATATTCTCCGATTTATTGACCATAGTTTAAGAATTACTCGCTGTCTCGTTGGAGTTCTGGGTGTCATCGATATTACTTCATTATTCCGTACAATGTATCGAGGCTTCTAACGTATCTTCAAAATGTTTCATTCGATTTCGTGGTTGTTTTCTCCGTAATATTTTACATCGTGTTGGATTAAACAATAAACATTAAATTTTTTATGCTTGTTCGTGGCATCCAGTTGAGCTTTGATGATGCCCACTGAGCAAAAACACGGGGTAGCACCTTGTACTGTTGTGGCACACCCGCGCAGATCATTTTTAACGGTGTCGACTGCGTTTACTTCCTTCTTGTCTTATTGCTTGTAAAACATGCGATAGCACTTTGGACTGTTGTGGCACACCCCCGAAAGTCTTCTATAACTGTGTCGCCTACGTTCACTTCAATTCGTTATCATGGTCTCCAATATCGGATATACACTTTTTTTTCTCTTGTGTTCATTATTCCGACATCTTGATGGTTCCACAGTACCCTTTGTCTTCAAATTGTCAACGCATTCGACCACACCCTCTCGTTCTCTTAAGTAGCTTAGCTATGCTACCGACATCCTTCCTTCTTGCACGACCGCGATGAATACGTTGGGTGAATACGTTTTCCAGGGCTCCGATTTAGTTTACAAATAATCTCCTAATAAACTTGCATACGCATAGCTGTAACTTGTATCTTGTAACACCTGATCACCTCCTACGAATCTTCATCGAAGTCGATCAGGAATATGGAATGAAACCTAAGGAAGCGCTTGCTGACCTGGACTCTTATGGGAAATTTTTAACAAGTGAACACATTCGCCGACTCTAACTAATCCGGGAAGCCGAACACAATTTTACAGGGCCGAATTTATGGGACGCCCTCTATTGCGGTAGTAACGTATAATGACGTAAGTGACACTACACTTTATTCAAATCCTAAAATTTCTTCGCATTCCCCACAGAATGCGAATGAAATTCTTGTCTACTGTCAGAATTTCAATTGCATGAAAAGCCCAGCCAAAATGAAGGAAATTCAACAAAATATTTTATCATCTTCTTTCTCAGTTATTCTTGAAACTGGAAGTTGTTGGGACGAAAGCGTAAAATGCGAAGAAATTTTTGGAAATAACCATAACGTTACTTAGCAGTATCCAACAAAAAATCTGGAGGTGTAGTCTTCATTGCAGTGAGTGCTGATTTTTCATACGACAACATTGGAATCCTTTCTGCTTCCAATTGCAGGAGAAAATGAAACACTACAATTTCTTTTCGACAAAGTTTCTTTATTCGGCTTGAATCAAATTAATTCGGTGAAAAACAAACCAAATTCATATCTTGATCTTCTTTTCACAAACTGTACCGAAGACTTCTGTGTGAATGTCTCACCAAATCCACTCTGCAAAAATGAAGCATTTCACACAGCAATTGAATACTCCATCTTTATGCATAACATGTCTCTCCCTAACGAAATAGAATTCGAGGAAGTGCCGGAATACCACAAAACAAATTTCGAAAAAGCAAAACGTAGACTAAATACATTAAACTGGCAAAATATTTTGAGTATACAAGGAAACGTCAATGAAGAAGTGGAAAAATTCTCTCTAATTTTTAACAACTTAATTTCGGAAATTGTACCTGTAAAAAGAAGAAGAAGAAGAAGAAGCCACAATACCAAATTGCCTGTCTGGTTCTACCCGCAATTGTGATGCCTGAAAAATATAAAGCTTAAAGGCTTGTAGAAAAGATAAAAGTGTATTCAATCTACAAAACTACCTGTATATTTGCAATGACCTGAAAATATCAATCAACTCGGCGCACGAAGCATATACTCTTAAAGTGGAAAGCGAAATCAAAGAGCATCCTAAAATTTTTTTTAGCTATGTTAATTCAAAACTGAAGAATAACAACCTTCCTTTACAGAGGAACCTAGACGGAACTACTGGAAATATTAGCACTGAAATTTGTAATTTGCAAATATTTTCCAAGAAATATATACATCACATGCCAAAACAAAACGTGAACGGCACTACTTTTCCTTCAACGCAGCAAAGGGATGATGGAATAGCACTAATATTTTTTAAACAATTAGCTACTGAACTCACAACACCATTACACCATCTCTTCAACATATCTCTAAGAACAGTAATATTTCCAGAAACATGGAAATCCTCTTTCTTAGAACCGATCTTTAGATCAGACTCAAAATCAGACATACGTAAGGGGCTGTCCATAAAAGACGTCACGCCGCAAGGGGAAGGGGTGTTTCATAAAACGTGACCTTTTGTGACAGAGGAAAGGGTTCTTGGAATGTGACGTCCAATATTTTCAATGAGCGCATTTTTGAAATACCTAATTATATTAGTGCTTTGCCCTATTTCTTGAAAAAATCTCCACAACAAACGTGTATTTGTTGATGTAAAAGCTTCTTGCTGTAAATTCGAAAATAAATGATGCAGGAAATCATTTCTGTTGTGATCAGCAAAAGTGCACGGAGGAGCGAGTAAATTAGCGAAATTAATAAATTTGGCTTAATATGAGTAAAAAGAAAAAGATGTACCTAAGGAAACATATTGAAACAAGAATATTCGTGATTGAATCAAGCGCCGCGATTGAGTATATATCAATACAAAAACACCCATACCGAATACAAGAGGTGGTACAAATCAAGTAATTAACTCGTAAATGTGCAAGGTAAATAATTCAGAACGACTTCGCGCAATGCGCTTATTCACGGTTCCATACCAACCTTTTCCATTTAAGAGTTAGCATTGAATACCAGATATATATATATATATATATATATATATATATATATATATATATATATATATATATATATATATATATATATATATATATATAGTATATATATATATATATATATATATATATATATATATATATATATATATATATATATATATATATATATATATATATATATATATATATATATATATATATATATATATATATATATATATATATATATATATATATATATATATATATATATATATATATATATATGAAGTTGAAACGTATACAATATTTGGTTAGGCAGCAGTATTTTGATTAAAAAACGTGTTTAATCCACCTAGCAGTGAGATGATACCTTTTTTTATCAATCCGCATGTGTTTTTGCATGAATATTCTTCGGTGTTTAAGTTTTCATGACATTATTTTAATGTCAAAACTGCAAATCGGATCGAATTTGAATTTAGAAGTGTGATAATCGATTAAACATGCCATGATATGTAAGTTCCACTTTAGAGTTTGCAGTAATTTAAGGTACTTCCAGAGTCGGTATTCAGGAACCAGCATAACCCAAACCGATTCGTATGGCCATATGACGAATAAATTACAACAGTTTTGAGTCCAACTTTGAAGCTTTTCGGGATTGTCATCTTCTATATCGGTTTGAATTTTGAAAAATTCATCATCATGTTATTCTAGAACCGGAAGTCATAATTGGATAAAATTAATTAATTTTTGTATATAAGTTTATTTTAATTTGAATTTTTGTTTCTGAAATTTGATTAGGCTTTTTTTGAGAAAACGATTGAGCATTGAGAAACGATTTTATACTGGAACCGGAATTCGAAAATTCGTATGGCCGAAGTCAGATAAATTCACCTGAGTAGCTGTATAGTTTACATTTGATTCAAAATATTTGAAAATCAGTGAAGACATCTTTGAGAAATCATAGCACGAATTAAATTTTTAGGTGCCTTCTGAATCGACAACTAAATACCACTAAAACTGAAAAAAGTTAATTTTTTATCGACTATCCAAATCTGCTAACCCGATAAACCTGATTAATTTATGTGGAATAGACATTTTTATACCAATCACCCTGTATCCCTGAAACCGGAAGTTGGATCTGACTGAAAAGCAAGATGTTTCATTTGAATCTTAGATCGGTTCAGCCATCTACGAGAAGAATGAGTTACACAATTTTGATTTCGTTTCACATATCATCCTGTAGTTCCGGAACCAGAGGTCGGAACCAAATATAATTCAGGAACTTTGTTTGGGAGCATACGACTTTTCGTATGAATCTGAATTGGTAGAAAAAAAAATTTCCGAGAAAATTGAGTGAAATTATTTGTCACACACGCATTTGTTGATCTCAACGAACTGATTCGAATGGTATATGGATGTTATGTTCTTCCAGCATTTATTGCTGTAAGTAGTTTAAAACAATATAATTAAAAAAAATTCTGCCATTATGTGGTTTATATATGTCATATTCGAACGATTATGTTGCCAAAAACGAGCCGTGCTAAAATCGGTCCAAGGCTAAATGTCATGAAAAATAATGCTGTACACAGTCACAGTCTGGTACTTAGAAACAATTGTATGTAACAGTATAAAAAATCGTGTTTTCCGTGGCTCTCAAACATTTGTTTGTTATATAGTGCTCAAAACTCCTACTGCTGGAATAGGGGGAAAAGTCGTTTACCCAAAAATTTCGATATCTCCGTTAAAAATGGACGGATTTTAACAATCTATGGCTTGTTGGATAGCTATTACCGTACGGAATCTAAGTCTCAAAACATATTCTGTTTTCAAGGTCAATTGTGCCAGAGTCTGTCAAAAAACTGAAAATTTTGAAATAAAACTTCGTATAACTCAAAAAGTAAACATCCGATCTCAAAACCATTCAATAGCGTTCTGGGTGACGGAAAGACCTTTCATTTGCGACTAGTTTGATTAAAATCGGTCCAGCCATCTCTGAGATCTCGACCTCTTAGTTGACAACACACATACAGACACACACACACACACACACACACACACACACACACACACACACACACACACACACACATACATACACACACACACACACACACACACACGGACATTTGCTCAGTTCGTCGAGCTGAATCGATTGGTATATGTCATTCGGCCCTCCGGGCCTCGGAAAAATTTTCTAAAGATTGAGCGAATTCTATACCTATTTTTTATATATATAAAAGAAGGTAAAAAGTTTCTTTTTGAATTTATCTTAATTTAACTGTTGAGAGTTCTGATCCATGGGCGACCGGGTAACACTGTAATCAAACTTTGACACCAGCGTTCCTGAAAAAGCTGAAATTAAGACTTAAAGCAAAGTTTAGGTAAACTAACATAATATCAGATAGGTGTTAGGTCAGGCACAGTGTGTTTTAGAAAAGTTATTATATTATAGGGTAAATTTATTGAAAAAGAAGTGAATATAAGTGTGTCGAATAAGTTCGAAAACCGTCGTTAAAATTATAGATGACATTTCGTGACGATATACAAAATACCCCTCTCGCCGCTCGGGTTAGTTGTTTCACTAGCGAACAAAACATGTCGTAAGGCCACAGCACTCAATCACTGAAAAATATTCCGTATATCTATGTATCGGAAAACCACGATACTCTTTGTGCGATGATTCGTTCAGTTAATGTGGTTCAATGTGGTTCAAGTTTTGTGCGCCTTATTTTGGCACTGAATTTCACCTTAATGCTCGTTCATAACTTTTTGGAAAATTGAATTTTATATTATTTGTGGTTATCTCACAATACTGAGAATTGCACCATAATTGCTGCCTTAAATGCAACAAAAGATATTCACGATTGAATTCTATTCATTCTTGTACAGGGTAAGTTTTGAAAAAATTGCCATAATAAAGTAAGTCGTATTCACGACAAAGCATCTCAGGAACAGAGTCACTGCCAATTGAACTTCGCACTTATTTCACAACTCAAGAGCAGCAGTCAAACGAGCCTAGGTTTGTTAAATTCTGCCATTTTCGAGGAAAATTAACGGAGAGGAAATAAGTTCGTTTGGTCGGATACAGAATTTATACCTTTAGGTCTACGGAATGAGAAGTGATAACCAATTGATGGAACTAGTTCCTCAACCCAATAATTTCAGGCTTCCACACGAGCCTAAATTTGTTGACAATCAGTTCAACCATCTCTGCGAAAAATGCATACACAGTACACAACACTGTAATATTTTCGGAAGTGCTCCGTCACTTCCTTGTATTCATTATTTGTATTTGTGTTACAAAATATTGTCATCTCTTGTACATACAAACTCTATATTTTGCTCTTTTCTCTTTCTAATTCTAGGCTGCAACTGCCATGAAACGGGCCAAAACAACAATGTGGCCAACCAGCCCAACAGAGCGTGATGGAACATAATGATTGCATAAAAATACTTTCAACCATAGCAGACGAATGTGAGTGAATGTCGTCGGGTTTACATTTTTAGTTTATCATCTTAGATTCAAAGTTTATTTAAAAATTGTGCGATGCTACGTTAAAAATTGAAAACTAAACATGATTTGTCTTACCTAGAACAAAAATAACACTGTTTTAGTTATACACGGGACAGCAAGAAAAAAAATTAATTTACATTCATAAATGACGCGGCTACTACTTCCGTACTAGGATTATAATGAAACAATAAATTTGTGTAATTATAAACCTTTCATTGGAAATCGATTTCCTTCGATTTTAGCCTTAACATACTTTTAGGTTTCTAGAATAAGAAGAAGGGAGAAAACGCATCCTTTGCTTTTCTCAAAAGTTACAATTTTTGTAGCACAAATTTATTTGAGTTGCGCGTACCAGAAAGAATGATCATAAAACAGTTTTTTTTGTTAACAAAGGTAAATCTTCGTGTTCGTTTCATAGTTATTGTTTTGAGTTACAGGAGCGAACGTAACTATTTTGATAGTGTGTGCCAATTCTACATTTTTCTAAATTCTGTCTCAATACAGATAATGTATATGGAATTGAAAAGACTACTCTACAAAATTCTAGTCTTGTGTTCATGGAGACAAAATGGATTTTGATGCATTTTGTCCTTTTGTTGAAGATTAACCTGTATCTATGATCACATACACGTGACTTTGAGTAGTGCAAATTTAAAAGTTTTTGCCAGCATATAAGGACTGTGTTCGAAAATAATGCAACGGACAAAAATGATCACCGGAAATTCTTTTCAAATCGAATATTTTTGAAACTCTCAGAGAGCATATAAACACATATTTGCCATGTTTTTACTAAGCTTGTTTGTTTAATCAACGCTCTTAGGATAAATACCCGCATTTTGCTCTTATCACTACCAATTAAATTTTGTGCCACACATAATCTGTCTTACCTACTTTCATTAACTCTTTCCTTGAATCCTTGTCCTTGTTGAATAACTTTCTTGTTTCCGATGCTTACCATTAACAATCGCTCCAGATAACATCATTATTTTCGTTCCACTCTATTACCGGTTTCGCGGAATGACACGATGCCAGACAGGTTAAAGCAGAGTGTCACCTTCGTTGGATAGAGGAAAATGCAACTGGCGTTTCCTGAAGCATTATTCTTTACATAGTTTGCCGTCAATGGTACCGGTCTTTATGTACGGCATTCAGAATTTGAAGCATCACTGATTTCCAAGCACAGCAAGAATTTCTTGGAAAATTTGTGGACCTTATTCTTACAAAATTTCTTCGGAACATCCAGGTGGAAATTTTCGACGAAAAACTACAGGCCAGGGATTCGCTTTAATGTACGTCTTGTTGTCAATTACATGCATTTCATGCATTTCCAACCATCTGCGGTACAGCTTCTAGGCGCAGGATTTGGTCATAGTATTCCGTTTGTTTGTTCAGGTAAACCCCTTCGTTATCTAAAAGACACGAATTCTAGCCCGCTTCAGTATGTGTTGGATGAAACAGTTCGAATTGTGCTTGAAGTAATGCCTGTGCAAACAATATTTCGTTGAAGCACTTCCTACTTGGGAGGCATTCTGATAATCACTTAACAGATTGTAACGAACATTTTTACATGTAAACATACAATTCGAAACAAAAAGTTTGTTTTTCTTATCTTATGAGAAAAGCTATACAATCACTGTGAAAACTAACGTTTAAACCGAGACCCGGAAAGCCGAATACCATATACCATTCGACTTAGCTCAAGGAACTGAGCAGATGTATGTGTGTCTGTATGAGATAAAAATATGCTCCATGGAAGGCCTTATGGTCTCATAGCCTGCAATCAAATATCATATCGATCCGATTTCCGGTTTCGGAAATACAGTGTAGTATGCACAAAAACCAGGAAAATATGCACTCATAATTTCCATAAACTTCTTTTCTAATAAAAGGTGATTTAGTCCTATAGCCTCCTATTAAATTTGATCTGGATCCGACTTCCGGTTCCGGAGTTACCTTGTAATATGTAATATGTAATGTAATATGGACACTCAGTTTTCTCCGAAATGGTTTTACCGAAATTTTTCAATTCTATGATTTTTTTTTCGCCAGCGGTTGTAAAAATCCCAGAAACTGATTGATAAATGCTCTTAGTTTGCAAAAATTGTTTGTTGGTAGATATATAAACTTAATTCGGCACTACTGGTCCCCCGTTTCCTGTTCCGGAAGCACCGAAAGTAGTTAAAAAACTCCTAAAGAAATTTTGATTGAACACGGTGCTGCGGTTGAAATAAAATACAACACAGTTACTTTACAGGAAGTGTGGGCGAAAGAATAATTAAATTTCAATGGATTGGAGTTTATTCCATACTATACAACAGAATTTCATACTTTGCGATGTGTATGAAATTTTCTCAGCCCAATAGTCGATAATGAAAACAATAAATGATAATATGCATGCTGTGATTAATAGTAATTATTAAGATATTAATGACAATATCAAAAACCTAGTGTTAGCTACAACGCTGCGACTGCTGTATATTCGAAACAGACATAATCCTGCGCTCCTGTTACTTATATAAATCAAATTCATCATAAAAGCGGTTTTGCTATTACTAAATACACACATGAAAAAAATCGTGTTTGATTACGTTTTTATAGATGAACATTTATAGAGTGTCGTAATTTACTTAAATAAACGATTCAAAGCATTTGAAGACAAGTCATATTATTGTATTCACAGTTAATTAAGCTGAAGATAACATCAATACAGACATTTGTGCGTTTCTCATATAGAAAAGTTATGCAATCACTGTGAAAACCGACTTTTCAACTGAGGTCCGGAGGGCCGGATGTCATATACCATTCGACTTCGACTATATATATTCGATTCGACGAACTGAGCAAATGTCTATGTGTGTTTGTATGTTGTGAACGTGTGTGTGTATGTGTATATGTAACAAAAATGAGCACTCGATTTTCTCGAAGATGGCTGGACCGATATTCACAAACTTAGATTCAAATGGAAGGCCTCTTGGTCCCATAGGCTGTTATTGAATTTTACCACGATCGGACTTGAGAAAAAGTGCACTCGATTTTCTCAGCGACAGCTGAAACGATTTCCTCCAACTAAAACTAATTAAAGATCTTATAGTCCCATAGATTGTTATTGAATTTCATCTGGATCCGATTTCTGGTTCGGGAGTTACGGGGTGAAATATGCATAATGAACTAAAAACTTGCAACAGATTTTTTTAGAGACCGCTCATCCAATTTCACAAGCTTAGATTCAAATGAAACGTCTTACAACCACATATAACTCTACGAAATTTCATTCGGATGAGACTTCTGGTTCCGGTTTCGGTTACAGATCGATAGGTATGAAAATTTCATCTTCAGGGGCATGTTTTGCATTTCTCATATAGAAAGTTTATGCAAACCGTCTTTTGGCCGACGCGCGGAGGGCTGATTGTCTTATACCATTCGACTCAGTTTGTTACTGCACCTTCGGTCAACGCGCCGTACTGAGACAACCTCTACTCTAAAACATATGGATCTTTCACATAATTCGAAGGAAGTGATAAGAAGTGTCTTTTTTATCAACAGGATATGATGAAATGGTCAAACTCAGGAATTAATAGCACATAAAGAATTTGAGATAGGCTCAAGTTAGGTGTTCAAGTACTGATAAATTGGCAAAACGTTTCAGCCGTATTGAAACTGCATTGAAACACTACATATATATATATATATATATATATATATATATATATATATATATATATATATATATATATATATATATATATATATATATATATATATATATATATATATATATATATATATATATATATATATATGTATATATATATATATATATATATATATATATATATATATATATATATATATATATATATATATATATATATATATATATATATATATATATATATATATATATATATATATATATATATAGAGAGAGAGAGAGAGAGAGAGAGAGAGAGAGGGAGATATCGGCGGTAAACCAGTTAGGTTCTCTATTTCGGATCATGTGTTATTCCACTGAAGACAAGGGAACGGACAGGGGAAAACTAAACGTGAGACGAATGTAATCCTTTCAATGAATTATGTAGGGTAACAGAGGTATTTTGGCCCACTTTAGGATTGATTTTATTTTGGCACACTTTATAAAAATATCCACCAAATATTGTAATATCTTTAAAAACCCTTTCCGCAATAGGTAATTTAATGTGATTAGCTTCAAATTGATGCAAAAATGCGAGCTGCTCAAACATGGAGGAAAGGCACTGGCTAGAGCGCTGCACTGGATGATTTCTAGGATTTGGGAGGAGGAGATTCTACCGCAGGAATGGATGGATGGAGTGGTATGTCCCGTCTACAAAAAGGGCGATAAGCTAAACTGTTGCAATTACCGCGCAATCACATTGCTGAACGCCGCCTACAAGGTACTCTCCCAAATCCTTTGCCGTCGTCTATCACCAATAGCTAAGGAATTCGTAGGGCCGTACCAAGCGGGATTTACTGGAGCCCGCGCCACTACGGATCACATATTCGCGATAAGACAAGTACTCCAGAAGTGTCGTGAATATACCGTATTCACGCATCACCTATTCATTGACTTCAAAGCGGCATACGACACAATCGATCGAGAACAGCTATGGCAGATAATGCACGAATACGGTTTCCCGGTTAAACTGACGCGATTGGTCAAAGCAACGATGGATAGAGCGATGTGCTACGTCCGAGTATCTGGGACGCTCTCGAGTCCCTTCGAATCTCGGAGAGGGCTACGTCAAGGTGATTGACTTTCTTGTATCTTGTTCAATATTGCCCTGGAAGGTGTGATTCGAAGAGCGAGGATCGACACGAGTGGCACGATCTTCCGATCCGTCCGTACAACTTTTTGGCTTTGCTGACGATATTGATATTGTGACACGTAACCTTGAGAAGATTGCGGAAACCTACATCGGACTGAAAGCTTAAGCTAGGCGTATCGGACTGGCCATAAATGCATCGAAAACAAAATACATGAGAGGAAGAGGCTCTAGAGAAGAAACACTATGCCTCCCACCACGAATATTGATAGACGGTGACGATATCGAGGTGGTCGACGAGTTCGTGTATTTGGGCTCACTGGTGAGCGCCGATAATGACACCAGCAGAGAAATTCATAGACGTATTTTGGCAGGAAATCGTGCGTACTTTGGACTCAGAAAATCCCTCCGATCGAGAGAAGTATGCCACCGCTCGAAATTGATCATCTACAAAACGCTAATTAGACCGGTTGTTCTCTATGGCCACGAGACCTGGACTATGATGGCAGAGTACCAACGCGCCCTCAGTGTTTTCGAAAGAAAGGTACTGAGAACCATCTAGGGCGGAGTGCAGATGGAAGACGGAACGTGAAGACGGCGTATGAATCACGAATTGCAACAGCTGCTAGGAGAACCACCTATCGTACGGACAGCTAAAATCGGACTGCGATGGGCTGGGCATGTCGTAAGGATGTCGGACGACAGCCCAGTGAAAATGGTTCTTGAATCTAACCCGACTGGTACAAGAAGAAAAGAAGCGCAGCGAGCAAGGTGGATCGATCAAGTGGAGGGTGATCTCAAAAGCATCCGTGCCTTGAGTGGCTGGCGACGAGCAGCCATGGACCGAGTTTTGTGGAGACGTATGCTTGATACAGCAAAAGACACCCCAGGCCTATAGCTGTTAGGTAAGGTAAGTAACTTTTCTCGATAATAGGTGAACCGATTTTCACAAGCTTAGATTCAAATGAAAGCTCTTATGGCCCCTACAACATTACCGAATTTTTCTTGGATCTGACTTCCTGTTTCGGAGTTATGAGGTAAAATGTGCAAAGCAAAACTCGATTTTCACATACTTAGATTCAAGTGAATGGTCTAATAGTCCTTCACAAAACTTCTGAACTTCATCTATATTCGACTTCCGGTTCCAGAATTATAAGGTGATTAGTGAAAAAATCCAATTCACAATCAATTACTCGCTTTTTTCAGAGATGGCATAACCGATTTTTTAATGCCTTCCACACTCCCCCGCACAAAAAAGCTCACGTTCGGAGCCCCCTGATAACGGACACATGCAAACCTCAGCTTGGAAAAAATTAAGAACTTTACAACAAAACAGAAGACTACAACGTGATGTTAACAAGCTGAGGGTATTACAATTAACGGTTATTACAAGCGAAGAAGGCAATATTACTATTGTTACAAAGCAAGAGCACTCAGTGGAATGTACGATTCCTTTTCAGGGGCTCTTTAAAATATTTTTAAAACTAAAGACTAAACGTCCCGGGTTGGCGGTTCAATGCATAGGACGCTGGTCTTACAAGCCAGTTGTCGTATGCTCAAGCCCCGACCTGGAAGGATTCTTAGTGTCAGTAGGATCCATATTACTAGCCATGCAATGATTCTGTACACTAAGATTCGGCTGTGAAGTCTGTTGAAACAGAAAGGCCAAATTCCACAAAAGGAATGTAATGCCAGGACTTTGCTTTGCTAAACCCCTTGAGCTGACTGTTATACCAATACACTTTCAAAAGGGCACAAAAACCTCCTCATCTTTCCGTTACGTATTTGGAATAATATTTGAATAAAAGAAACTTTAAGTGGTAATTAATTAGTGAGTGGATAAATAGATGAGTATATTAATGAGTCAATGAATGAGTGAATAAGTGAATGTATGAATGGTTTGATGAATGAATGCATGAATAAGTTAATGAATGAATTATGGCTAAGTGAAAGTGAATTAATAAAAGATGAATGAACGAGTGGCTGGATCGATAATGATTGTTTGAATACATGAATGAATAGATAAAATTGATAATCATGAGTTTAGTAAATGCATGCGCTAGTAACACAGTTTGACATCACTACAGGTAACATAGTATAATATAATCTAATATGCATTATACGGCTGATACACTTAAACGATGTAATCGGCTATCTTCGACTTTGAATGTTGTTTCAGGTTAGTTTTGAATAAGTTTATGTTCGTTAATTGTTTCAAAGTATTAGGTAGAGAACTATAGACTGTTGGGCGATGAAACATTATTCGGCTTTGACCAAAGTTAGTCCAGGCGCTTGCTCGCAGTAACGAGCTAGCTTCTCTGCTACTTTGTTGGCGAGTGATAACCGACAGTGGTAAATTGCTGTGAGTTCCTGGTAGGTACAGTTGCGTTTCAACAAACTTTGATTCAAAGGAATGGTCGTATGAACTCATACAAAACTTCTAAAGTGTGTAAAAACTTTGATACCATCACTTAGAAGGGCGAAACAAAAAACGAAGAAATAATTCTGAACTAACCCCAAAACTACTTTATGATGATGATGATCCCACCTCATACCCCTACAAACGTGTGAGAAGAACGAGTTATCTAAATGATAATTAATATTTTTGCACATACCTTAACCAGTAAACAAAAGAAAAGGATCTGATTAATCTAGCAGGTATAGATTCTTCTTCAAAAGAACGATTGACCACAAAATAACATTCAAATATTTCGGATTTACTTCCTACTTTTACTTTTACAAGAAAATTTCCAACCCGGAATCCTTGATCACATCAGGAATCGAACACGATATCTTTACCAGTATCAGACAGTAATTCACCTGGCCCCTCCCACCGGACCAGTTCATCGCTACACACATCAGCTACGATGGAGTAACGAGACTGCGAATGAGCAGAGCCAAGCCCAACTCCATCAACAACTGTCGATCCCAATTAGTTTCCCGAATCTATTCCTTAAATTACTAATCAAACCTTGCGATCAAGGTCAAGAGCAAACTTAACACACTGAATGCTAAGGCTCTTCGGCCAGTCCTGTTCGCTTTCCAAATAGTCACAACCTGCTTCGCGCGCGAGGCTCAAACGTTTGTAGACTGCTAATTATTTTTAACTCTCAAACAAACTAAAAATCCATCATCATACCGAACATAGTAACTTAATGCGTCTCACAATAATATATATATATATATATATATATATATATATATATATATATATATATATATATATATATATATATATATATATATATATATATATATATATATATATATATATATATATATATATATATATATATATATATATATATATATATATATATATATATATATATATATAGATATATATATATATATATATATATATATATATATATATATATATATATATATATATATATATATATATATATATATATATATATATATATACTTATGTTCTTATGTTTCACTTCTCAAATCGAACTGACTATCTTGTCTTGCCTGAATGTTCGTTAGACCTGACTACCTAGCCCTAAACTATTGATACAGCGGTTATCCTGTCCGAACATGTCGAATCGTCGATGCGGCGTGGTGGTTTCGGCTGATGCAATTACTAATGGTTCCTGGCTGATGCTGGCCTGGATGCTGACGGTGGCCGGATGTCTGCTGCGATGTCAGCGGTTCAATAATTGGTAACAGGATGGTTGACATCTCTACGCGTTGGATACACTGGCGTCTTACTGCTGGCGCGTACTTTGCTGAGGTCTGTTCGTACGGGCCATATGCTATTCGGGTTCGTCCATAACTTACCCCTTCTTAGATTGATCCGTCTCGGTTCAACCCTGATTGTGAGCTGTCTGCAACTTTGTCTATTGGAATTCGAATGATTAGTTGCAGCTTAAGTTTGCAGATTTCTCTTATGATAAGTGTAACGAAGGTTATGACGAGGTATGTGATTAAAACTATGGCTCCAATGTTAAATACTCTGGTCCTATTTGTAATGGTTTCTAGATGCTCTAGCTTATGACGGTTATGTGCGTGTAACAGTTCCAAATTGGTGATGGGCTCAGATATTAATTCTGATTCATTTACGTTCACTAAATTGAGTGGAAGGATAGTGGGTTTGGTTTTTCCTTTGAAAATCTTGTTGTTGAACTGCGTTCCATTGAGTTTTATGAAGCAATCTTCGAATGACACAAGGTATGTTCCTGTCAGATTTCTTGATCCAAAACCACAACTATTCTGCATAAGTGTTGGTTCAATGGAGTTTTTTATCAGTACTCCAAGGTTTTCAATTTTTTTGAACTTCCAGAGCGTTGATAGCTTTGTAAAAGTACAAAAACCAGGATTTCCTCGTAATATTGGATGGAGACATTTGTAGTTGGATATGTTGAAGAGATTTTGTATGTCACAAATACTGTTTTGCCTTTCTCATATAGAAAGGTTATGCAATCACTTGAAAAACCGACCAGTGAAAATTGGCCCGGAGGGCCAAGTGTTTTATACCATTCGACTCAGTTCATCGAGCTGAGCAATGTCTGTGTGTGTGTGTATGTGTGTGTGTGTGTGTGTGTGTGTGTGTGTGTGTGTGTGTGTGTGTGTGTGTGTGTGTGTGTATGCGTGTATGTATATATGTGTGTGTGTATGTGTCGAATAATCTCACTAAGTTTTCTCGGAGATGGCTCAACCGATTTTGACAAACTAGGATTCAAATGAAAGGTCTCGTGGTCCCATACTGCATTCCTGAATTTCATCCGGATCCGACTTCCGGTTCCGGAATTATAGGGTAAAGTGTGTTCAATATTGTATACCGTCACTTAAACCGGCGAAACAAAAAACGTAAAAAAAATTTCTAAACTGGTCTCAAAACTACACAAATCGATAGTCATTATCAGTAGGTAACTAAACAAACCGATTCTGGCTATCCTGGTTCCCTGTATCCGGTTCCGGAAGTACCCGAAATAGTGGTCATATATACCAAAATAGATCTCACTCACTTTTCTCAGCGATAGTTAGACCGATTTCCACAAACTTGGATTCAAATGAAAGGTCTCCCGGTCCCATACGGAATTCCTGAATTTCATCCGGATCCGACTTCCGGTTTCGGAATTATAGGGTAAAGTGTGTTCAATATTGTACACCGTCACTTAAACCGGCGAAACAAAAAACGTAAAAAAATTTCTAAACTGGTCTCAAAACTACACAAATCGGTAGTCATTATCAGTAGGCAACTAAACAAACCGATTTCGGCTATCCTGGTTCCCGGTATCCGGTTCCGGAAGTACCGGAAATAGTGGTCATATATACGAAAATAGATCTCACTCCTTTTTCTCAGTGATGGTTAGACCGATTTCCACAAACTTAGATTCAAATGAAAGGTCTTCCGGTCACATACGGAATTTGTGTTTGTGTGTCATGTTAGTTGGTGGCCGTACGAACCGACTTTGATTATACTGGTTCTCGGGTTCCGGTGCCGCAAGTGCATATAATAGTGAACCCATTTCGTTTTCTTAAGGATGGCTTACGCAATCAAAGCACTGTTTTATTCTGTATGTTTTCCATAAACAATCTCTTGCTTTCTTTCAAAAATCGAAGAGAAAATTTTTGAATAGAATACCACAATATTATATGTACATGAGAAAGGCATCATTACACCACTAGGTGGATTAAAACAGGTTTTTCTCAATGTTATTGCAATGTTATCTACCAGATACGATTCGTTGTTGCCAACAATAGCGTTGGTAGCGTTTATTGCGATGATTTTTCCGTTTATGGGAATGGTTTCTATATGAAGTTGTACATATTCTCCTCGTCTAAGCTTGGGAATTTTGATGAGGACTATTATGTCTGAATCGTTATGAAATGCTACAGGTTCCAGAAACTCATAAGTTTGATCGTAGCTTTCAATTGATATGCCTTGTGATTCCAACAGTTGCGTTACAAATTCCAGTTCTGGAGGTTGTAATAACGTTTTTGATATTATACCAGGTTTCGATAGTTGTATTTATTCGAAGATTGTCATCAGCTGGTGGTGGATCATGTCGATGTTGAAGATGATGCTGTGTACGCGTAAAATGTGTTTCCAGTCGATTGGCCTGTCTAAAATCAACCTAGCTTGTTTTATGATGCTATCAATTTCTATAGATTGTCTATAAGCTTCTTTTGTTAAATTGTTAATCCTGATTTCAAATAACTCATTTACTCTGACCTGTTCATTGTTTTCTGTAATTAAAGCATTGTTCGAATATTTCAAAGATTCCAATTGATTTTCAATTTTGAGTAAATCTTCATTATCAAGGTTTCCCGTTATCATTTTTTTAGTAGATCCAAGAAAATTGAAAGATCTTTTTGTTTTCCTTCGTTTTATAGTTAGATTTTCTAGTACAAAATAAGCTTGGCTATGTTTTTGTTTTAAAATGTTGACTATTTCGATAATATTTGAATTTTTTCTAGTTTGTTGATAATTGTTTTATATTGTTTTAGGATAATTCTAAATGGATACAGATTGAATTTGTGAATTAGAGTGTGGGAACCTTCTTTTAAAAAAACGGGTTTGGTTTTGAAAGCAACAATGCCTGGATTGTTGTTTAGTTCGATTATTTCTATGTCAGAAGGACTGATGAAATCACACCACAGGAGTATGATGCAACAATAAATTATAGTAACTCTGGGTGTCATCTTCCAGCTGTAAAGAAACATTAAATTGAATACAAAAATGGGATTATTAATTATTGTTAGGGTAATATATTTCGTTTTCATTTTAGCTTAGTTTTGTGGATTTTTCTTCCGCTCTCGTCTATTATGTTAGTTTCCCTATTTTCTACTACTTTTAGTTCTTGTTATCGAGGTTGGTGTTTTAGATTATTGCGTTTTCTCTCGAAGATCGTGTAGTTTAAAGAGAAATTTTCAGGCTCTTCTCTGCTCTTGTTGAGTTTTTCTAAATCTCTGAGCTTCTTTTGTTCATATTTTTCAGAAAAGATTCTGTAGAATATCTCTTTTTGTCTAATTCTTTCTTCTAAATTTTCGGGTACCGTTTCCTCATTTTTAAAGCCAAAGAATAGCTCTTTAGGGGTTAATTTTGTTTGCGAGTGTATTGATTCGTTATAAATAGAGACTGCCAAATTAAGTTTTGCTGTTTCTGACAAATCTTTTGTTGTTTCTCTAATACTCAAGATGTTATGCAGTTCTCTCAACGTTCTGTGAACAATTTCAACCGTTCCGTTGGAAGAGGACTACCCAACACTTGTATAATGGTACTCAACATCATTTTCTTCAAGGAACTCTTTAATTGTTGTTGAAGTGAATGATGCTTCTTGGTCCATGACGAGAAGGGAAGGTTTTCCTACGTTTGAAAAGAAGTGAGTTATAGCTTTAAGTATGTGTATAGCGTTGCGTGTCCTTACAGGGATCGCCATTGTTAGTCTTGAAAACTTATCGCATAATGTTAGATAATGTTTGTTATTGATGATAAAAATGTCCATATGTACAATTTGCAACGGTTTTGTAGGTGTTGATGTTAGTTTATATTGTTGTTTATATGGCCTTCTTTCATACTTAGCTGTTTGGCATAACCTACAAAGGTTGATAAATTTGGTAATTTTTGATTTCATATTCGGGAAAAAATATTTTCGGGATATGTGGGATTTAGTTTCGGTAATGCCTCTATGGTTTGCGTTGTGTTGTCTTTGGATTATTAGGTCTTGTTCAAGTTCGTCAATTATGTCTTCTAGCAATTGTTGCGTCCAGAATATTTTAAATGTCTTCGCTCTGGAGAAATAGTTCTTGTATATTGTTTGTAAGCTACACAGTATTTTTTCGCTACAGTAAATGCCGGTAGTGCACCTATTTGTGGCGTATTCCTTCAAAATTTTGATTAATGAGGCGGGACCGAAATTGGTCTTTTTGATTATAGTTCTATGATAGTTTCTAAATAATTCAGCCTGTTTGGTGGACTTATACCACCGGTACAGGTGGACCGTAGCGTTATGATTAGCCAGTAGGGAAACCGCTACCGACACTACACGGCTATCTAGGCTGCTCAGAGAGGGAAGTTAACATTGATGGTCAACTTCCATGGATGGCCGAGCAGTCACTCACATTCCTTCTGAAGGAACTCACATTTGTCTAGCAGAATTTTTAGATTAGCTTGAGCGAGTGTTTGAAGAACTTTGTTTAAATTGTCGAGATGTTGCTGAAGTGAATTACCAAAGATTATGATGTCATCTAAATAGACTAGGCAACACTTTCCAATTAAATTTCCAAGAATGTGATTCATTACACGCTGGAAAGTTGCTGGTGCGTTTTTAAGTCCGAAAGGCATACGTATGAATTCAAAATGTCCTTGGTCCGTACTGAAAGCGGTTTTCGGCCTGTCCTTGGGATGGACTTCAATCTGGTGGAATCCAGATTTTGGATCTAACGTAGTGAAGTAGGTACTACGACCAAGCCAATCGAGTATTTCCTCGATTCGTGGGATTGGAAATTTGTCATCCACGGTTTTTTCGTTTAATTTGCGGTAATATATGACAATGCGCCATTTCTTCTTGCCGCTAGTATCAAGTTTTTTTTGGAACGATCCAAATCGGAGATGTCCATGGTGAGATGGAATTCTGGATAATCCCATCTTCCAACATTTCGATTATTTGCTTCTCGACTTCAGCTTTGTGAACCTGGGGGTATCTGTATGTTTTCGTGTGCACTGGAATGTCGTCAACTGTTTTAATTCGATGTTGGATTGTGGAAGTGCAAGACCATTTTTCTGAATCTTTGTGAAGGATTTTGGAATATTTAGAAAGGGTTTTCAATAAAGCAGGTTTTTCTTCAGAGTTAAGATGACTACTTCTAATCATTTTTTCTAATTCTACGTAGGGTGTGTGAGATGTTTGATGCAGGTGATTTAAGTTTAAGTTGTTCACCTCTGCTACCTGTATTGTTTTTGCCGGATGCGTCCAATGAAATGTCACGGTTTGGCCGAAATTTCTTATCGGGGCGTTTACGAAACTTTTTTCTGCATGATACAATCCTGACTGGATTACTGCATTGTCTATTTTTATATCGTTAGGAAGGTAAACGTTGCACTGTCTTGAGAAACAGGGAGTTTAATGATTCTCGTCGAATTTTCAGTCAGTGTGATCTGCGGCGGACCTAATTTCCTTATTTGTATGGCAAGTGTTTTTTGTGGGAGAACTAATTTATGATTGCTCACGTCAATAAGAGCTTCTAAATCAGAGAGTGTTTCATAGCCAACGATACCGTCGAAAAATGTATGAAAATTTAAAAGTTAAAAATGAACTTTTTGCTTCATACCGAAAAGTGTCGTAAATAAATTTTGTCACGAATACGACTTACTTCACTATGGGGTGCCTTTTCAAAATTTACCCTCTGAGAGAGTGATAAGTTTTTAATCGTGAATATCTATTGTTGTATCTAATGAATCAACATAATTCTTGCGACATGCCATCGGGAATATGATCACAATTTTATGATAAAATTTTCAGTTTTGTGACATACTCTCAAATAATTCAAAATTAAACTTTTCTGAAATGTTTGGTATAAACGAGTATCGAAGAGGATAATTCATATGGCGCGTTTGCCTTTCTCGTATTTTTAAAGCTCATAGCTCAGTGATCTGTGAAAGGATTTATATAATCTAACTACCAATAGAATCGAAATTTTTCAATTTAAACGTGTATAGCAAAAGCATTGAAGTATTTCAATAGTACACTATTGAAAAACTTGTCTCATTTGATCCATGTCAACACCAGCCAATCAGAACGCGTTCTAAGGAAGAGAACAAAATATCTGCTGCTGTACAACAAATCGTACGGGAAAAATGTTCCGAGAAGTGGTGAATATCGCAGTGAGTTCCTCAATTTGGTCCTTGTGAATGCTAGAAACGAATCCCTACAACATATTGATAGTTTCTTTCAATAAATTATGCAAATCCGAAATGAAATAATCGACATTAAAATTCTATATGCGGCTATTTTTATAGCCGTTAGGACCGCCCATTAGTGAAAAAGCTACAAACGAAATCACAGAAAAGGAAATCTCTTAACAAAAATTCAATCAGTTTGGATTCTATCGCCACTGCGAGCAGATGTGTTTTGTGTCATCTGCACAATTAGTTTCGCTTTCGACAAGAGCGATTACGTCACAGCTGCCAGTCATTAGCATTGGTGAAAAAACAACGGTTGAGAGCATTGCACAAAATCAGCCGTTCTAATGGCTCTAAAAGTTTTTTAAAGAACTATTAGGATTTGTTGTTCGCAAATCGTAGGGAAATATCCTTAGTTTACTGCAAATCTAGAACAGTTTGGTTAGATTTGTGCACATTTCGCTGTGTGAAACTCACAATAAACGAGATCAAGTGAAGCCTTCTTTGTTTTTGCGAAAAATGTTCCAGAGTTTAATGTCGCAGAGAATTACGCAATTTGACCTTTCTGAATGCTAGAATCGAGTCCCTTCAGCATATTGTTAGTTTCTTTCAATAAATTATGCAAATCTGAAATGAAATAATCAACATTAAAATTCTGAATGTGGATATTTTTATATCCGTTAGGACCGCCCATTAGTGAAAAAGCTACAAACGAAATCAGGTAGAAACAAGCCTCTCAATAAAAAGTGAAGCCTTCTTTGTTTTTGCGGAAAATGTGCAAAGGGGAATGCTTGCATAATTCATACAATTGATCAACTAATTGATATTCGGAAGTGTTAAGGAACATGTCAGTTGTTTTCGTATTCACGACATCCAGTTATGTCTCTGACATTACCCACCCGCCTTTTTTTATCAGCGGAATGTTGCCCTGAAGTGTTCGAGATTCGAATGGTATTGCATTTTCTTGTTTTGATTTTGGGATCAGACGGGGAGAAATAAAATTTTTGTTTGAACCACTGTCTACTAGTAATTTTGCGTCTTTGCCAAAGAGTTTAACTGTTACATAGGGTAATCCATTTATTGCATTCAGGTCAGCGCGTTGTGAGGAAAGATAATTTGAAAATTTACGCCTGATTCTTCGGCTTCTACTTCCTCTTCGGTGTCGCTTATATCTAATTCGTTGTCTTCCTGCTCTGCATCGTGATTGTAAATTCTGTTAGAATGCAACGATGGGTCTATTTCCATTGGTGTCGTTTTTTGCCTGTCTGATGAATTTTTGTGCCGGGTTGAAGATTGTGCTTCCGGGTATTTGTTGTATGATTTATTAAAAGGCTTAAAATTTTTGTTGGAATTAGGTTGTTACTTGAACGCTGCTTGGGTGTGTGTTTTAGTTTTCTCTGCATTTTGGAATCTACACAAGAATGCATAGGCATCCTCTAAATCACTTGGTTGAGCAGTTTGAGCATATCCGAAATATGGTTTACTGAGTCTATTTATAAAAGCAGAAAAACATTCTTGTTCTAGAAACTGGTTTATTGCTTCCCAGTGTGCCAAGTATGTTTGATTTTGCTTCGCTAAAGATTTCATGTTAACCATAATTTCTTTAGTGCGTTTGTAATAAATGTGTAAAGATTCGGTCATTTTCAATGACCAGCGTTGTGTTTGGTAAGTCGCAATGTTATTGCGATCACCATAAGCACTGTGTAACATGTCTGCTACCTCCTCGAAGGTAGTAGGGTTTCCATTTACACATATCATGTCTCGGGCTTTGCCTTCGACTTTGGTTATCACCGCCTGTTCGTACACGGCAAATAGATCCGGTGCTACGTGTGGTCGGCATAAATTTAAAGCTCTTCTGGCTGTGTCTAGCCAATGAGTCAATTGTTTTTTATTGGATCAGGAATTCTAAAGAAGTCAGTGCGGCGTTCCTCCATTGCGGGAGCTTGCCGTTGTTGTTGTTGCAGTTGTTGCTGCTGCTGTTGTAAAGTGCTATTCTCCATTTGGAGAGCACCGATTCTTTGTTCCAAGCTTTGAATTTGTTCAAAGATGGCTTGCAAATTAACGTTTTCCATTTCAGAGAACTTTAAGGCTCTTACTTTTGGAATAGGATTGAATTTGACCATAAAGTTTTTAGTAAAAGAAAGGGAGAGATTACTCACGGTTCCTCGTTCATGAAGGATTTGAAACCACCGCTTTAGTTGAGATCCTCCAATTGATTGACGCGAATCGCCTACGGGGTGAGGGATGGCTTGCTTCTTGATGAAACTTCTCCGCGGGTCGGTCAATGTTGCGGGTTGAACACTACTTTGTTAGTTTTACTTAATAGTAAACTTTCACTAGACTAGTTGGAGTCTTTTCACTAAGTCGTAGAACGAGCCGTACGACTGCGCCACTTATGTTCATTATTTCATCAGTATGTTTTTAAAAAATGTTACACATTGATTCACCTGTTAGTCTTAGGACCGAACTGTTTCACTTCTCAAATCGAACTGACTATCTTGTCCTGCTTGAATGTTCGTTAGACCTGACTACCTAGCCCTAAACTATTGATTCAGCGGTTATCCTGTCCGAACATGTCGAATCGTCAATGCGGCGTGGTGGTTTCGGCTGATGTAATTACTAATGGTTCCTGGCTGATGCAACCACGGTGGCCGGATGTCTGCTGCGATGTCAGCGGTTCAACAATTGGATACAGGGTGGTTGACATCTCTACGCGTTGGATACACTGGCGTCTTACTGCTGGCGCGTACTTTGCAGAGGTCTGTGCGTACGGGCCATATGCTATTCGGGTTCGTCCATAACTATATATATAGATATATATATATATATATATATATATATATATATATATATATATATATATATATATATATATATATATATATATATATATATATATATATATATATATATATATATATATATATATATATATATATATATATATATATATATATATATATATATATATATATATATATATATATATATATATATATATATATATATATATATATATATATATATATATATATATATATATATATATATATATATATATATATAAACAAAAAGAAAAAGAAAATACAATCTTCGTAATACGTAAAAAATAAAAGATCTAAAAAAATTGAACTAACTAACTAAATATTTGCTTACAAAGCAAACTTTATGTGTGAAATACATAAACTTTTGAACTCCACCAATGTCGTCGCACGCTTGACTTCTCTTGGCATCGAATTGAAAAAACTTATTCCCTTGATTCCCTTGTACAATAATGAGTTTTGCGATCTGGCTAACAGAAAGCTTGGTGTTCTAGCATCAGATGCGTTTCTAGTATTGTACCTATACAAATCAGTTCCTCTTTCAACTCGATCACACAAATATCGAGGCCACATACCATTTAAGATTTTGAAAATGAATACCATGGTTAAGTAGTAAATTCTCTGTTTCACTGAAAGCCACTGTAATGCGTTCAGTAGAAAATCTGAGGAGGTATATCTACTACATTTAAGAATTAATCGCATGATTTTATTTTGCAGTCGCTGTAATCTCAAGATTTGTGTGTTATTAGCAAGAAACAGAATGGATGGGCAAAAGTCAATGTGTGGTGAAATGACTGTTTTATACAAAAGAATCTTACTATGGGTCGTTAAGTCATTTTTCAAACGACATAATACACCATATTTTTTGGCAATCTTCTTGATGACGTTATTGATATGAGATTTGAATGATAACTTTCCATCAATTATGACTCCAAGATACTTCATTTCTGTAACGCTATCAATAGTTTCACCATCAATTTCCACATTGGCGTCATGACCGGTACTAACAGAAGAAATAACCATATATTTAGTTTTCGCGACGTTTAGTTTCAGTTGCTTAAATTTTAACCATCGAACCAGCGAACTTAGATCCTCGTTTAAATGTGCAACAGCTTCATTGAAATTTAGCCGTAATGAACAGAACAGTATCATCAGCAAACAAATTTATATCACAGAAACGTAAGACTCGCTTCATATCATTAATATACATAATAAATAGAATAGGACCTAACACACTTCTCTGAGGTACACCAAGTGAATTACCGAGGGATCTAGACACTACATCGTTAAAAACAGTCTTTTGAGATCTACCACATAAATAGTTTTCAAACCATTCATGTGCCATTCCCCCGATGCCAAAACGCTGCAATGTCTGCAACAATAAAGGTCTTGAAATTGTTTCAAAGGCTCTCTTCAGATCCAAGAACACAGCAAAAATACTCTCTTTGGCTTCGATTTTCTCCTTCCATTTTGCCAATACTAGGTTCAAAGCGGTTTCACAAGAGTGACACTTACGATATCCCGATTGTTCCGGTATTAGCAAATTGTTAGAGTTCAAATAGTTAATCAGCTGATCTTTAACAACAAGTTCCAGAAATTTTTCCAGCGTGTGCAACATGTTAATGGAACGGTATTCCTCGGCTTTATTCGTTCCAGTAACCTTGGGGATAGGAACCACCAGAGATTCTTTCCACACTTTAGGCACGTGCCCCGTGTACAGTGATTCATTTACCAAATCCAGTAGATCGTGTCCGATAACATGAAAGCAATCCTGTATCACTTTTGAGTTTACATTGTCAATACCAGTCGATTTTCCCAAATTAGAACAAATATTTTTCAATTGTTCAAAAGTGATTGGTTCAAATTCATCAAGTCTACAATAGTTATTCATCGGCTGTGTTATCTCAACTGGTTCACCTATCAATTAAATACTTTGATTGATCTGCTGAACATTATATATGAAATAACTGTTGAACTTTTCAGATATAATTTGTACTGTATGTTCTTCTATACCGTCAAAAGTTACGCTTTTCGATGCACTATGTGTAGGATTGATTAACTGTTTGAGAATTTTCCATAACTCTCTGCTGTTTTGTTGATTTTGATCGCTTCTCCTCTGTATGTATTCATATCTGGTCTTCTTCAGGGCCCGTGAATAAATATTTCGTGCTTGTGTATATCTACTCCAGTGACTATCATTGTTAGTTCTACAGAATCTCTTGTACTGTTTATCCCTCTCCCGTTTTAACCGTAAGAGGTCTATTGAGTACCAACTACTCGAGCTGTTCAAACTAACATACTTTTCAGTTACTAATTCACTAGTTCACTTTTTCAGTATGTCAGTAAGAATAGATGCCCTGTGATTCAAATTTCCAGTCAACTGCGTACAACCCAAGCTTCTTGATACAAGTCGAGATAGGGTTTGCTTTGTATAGTTTTTCCGACACTTGATTTTCACCGTATCTTTCTCATTTCTAGAGCTACTCTATACGGAAATTGAAATTGTTTCATGATCTGAAATCTTGCAATCGGATTCCACGTTTGAATAAACACCGTCGAAATTGGAATACACGTGATCTATCAATGTTTTACTGTATCTCGAAATTCTTGTAAATTCATTCACAGTTTGCTTCAAATTGAAGAATTCTGCTAACTGTTTCAATTGAGCCGAACCTTGATCACTGAGCCAATCAATATTAAAATCTCCAGTAAGAATATCTAGTTTACCAAAATCTACGAAATTCTCCCACCAGTTTTCTAGAATTTCCAGAAACTGGCGATCGCTTGAACTTGGAGAGTGGTAAACAACTCCATAATTTCCCATCTGCATGCCTCTTTCAACTGATATACCCAAGAACCAATTATTTCCAACTACTTCGTTTGATTGAATGCTGAATTTAATTGATTCTCTGGCGTAAATTGCAACTCCACCCGTGTGCCTGGAATGGGACAAACAAAAAGCAACAGTGTAACCCGGAACACTGAACTGATCGAAAGCGTTAGAATCAACTATATGTGTTTCTGATAGCAAAACTAATGCAGGGTGTCTGTCCTCTATAAGATGACGCAATGCGACATAATTAGAAGACAAACCGGCTATGTTCAAATACAAAATATCTGAATGCCTGTCATCCATTAGTTGCTATTCCATTGACATAATGTTGTTCTTTTTCGTTTCAAGCAATCTCAGATATACAGGACACTGTTTACTAAATGCTGGGTGGTGAATGTCTAAATTCAATTTTCTTTCTTTGTTCATTTTCAGACAATTAACGCATTTGAATTCAGTTTAAGAACACTCAGATGTTCTATGTGCGGAATTACATTTGGAACAATTTTCACTGTTTAAACATTCGGTGCTCTTGTGACCAAACTCACCACACCTGAAACAGCGCAATACGTTGAACGACTCGAACACCGAACACCTATCCCAACCGACGCAAACCTTGCCGGCTGCCATCAAGCTGGAATAAGTATTCTTATTAACCTCAATTATAACAGTATATTTGTTATATTTGAAGCGTGGATTCTCAAAGTCAGCAACAACTTTTACATCTTCGTTCGAAATTTCCTGATTCTGACTTTTCAAAAGGTCAATAAATACATCAGAGGAATATCGATCACCCATCCCCACTATTTTCAGATTTGGTTTCCCGGGCTTGGATATAACAGCATTGCATTCAGTTCCTAAATTGCTTTCAATGTTTTCTTTCACTGATTGAATGTCCTTTTCTGCTGCGCACTCAACAATAATCGAGCCATCTTTACCATTTTTAAAATTACTAATTTTATGTGTTCTTGAGTCTAGCCTACCCTTCAAAACCTTTCTCGTGTCATCGCTCGTTTGCCAAGACTCGACAGGTTTGATCATAATAACCGAGCGAGTCTTACGATTTCTATTGCTATTAGTTCTTTTTCCAGAAAATTTCCCAGATAGAACGTCCGCGTATGACTTTTTGTTATTTCTATCAAATACTTCGTCGTTACCTTCATTAACAATGTTCTTATCAAGCGGTTCATCATCAGTATTTGAAATAACTTTTCTCTTTCGTCTAGGATTTCCATCCGACTCCGAATGAGTCTTCCTATTTGCAACAATTTTCTTTCTATTCATTACAACCATATCATTAATATTTTGCTGATTATTCAAAATCAACAAACTTTTCAAATCGTCAAACTTTTTGGCCACACTGTTTTCTAAGCAAGCCATTTTGCTCTCCAGAGCATCATTGGAAGATCTGAACAGTCTATCGATTCCCTTTTCTATCGCGTTATTAATGTGTGCCTCGATGCTCTCCCGCACACCAGCAAACGAATCAGTGATGGATTTGAATTTTTCCATCTCCTTCTTCATATCACTAATGAGTGAAAGAACATCATCCTTTGGCATCACATTAGCCATCGCGGCACCTTCCAAGCAATCAGCACATTTAAACAAAAGCGCCGGTGTATCTGAAACCCAACCGACCATGGCTCTCGTAAGCCCAGTACAGCGCTGGTGATAGCCATTCTCGCAAACTGAACATGCAATTCTAATATACGATATGGTTATTTGTTCATTACACTTCACACATTCACCCATCATTCATGCACAAACCAAACCGGCCCGACACACAGCTGGGGGAGAAATTAAAGCAAAGTGAACCTTGCAAAAACAATAGACAACGCATTCAATATACCACGGTACGACGCCGCTTTATTTGACGACGGTACGACGCTTTCGCCATTCAATACAAGTGATATTATTCGATAGCCATTATCAGTAGACGGTCAAACAAACTAATTTCGGCTATCCTGTTTTCCAAATTACGGTTCCGGAGGCACAGGAAATAGTGGTCATATTTTCTCAAATGCATCTCACTCACTTTCCTTAGTGATGCTTTGACATATTATCACAAACTTATGTTTTAATAGAAGGTCCTGTGGCCTTGTGCGAAATTCCTGAATTTCATCTGGATCCAACATCTAGTTCCGGATATATAGGGTAAAGTGTGTTAAAAATTTTATACCATCTCTTAAAGGGGTGAAAAAGAAAACGTATAAAAATTCTAAATCAGCCAAAAAACTACTCCAATCGGTAGTCATTGCCAGTGAACGGTGAACTAAACCAATTCCGGTTAATCTTTCATGAATCGGAAAAAAACTATTTTGAAGATTACCACAGTATTATATATGATAGTATGCTTGATATGAGAAAGGCATCATTACTCCACTAGGTGAAAAGGCGAAACAAAAGACGTAAAAATAATTGTACACTGGCTCAAAACTACTCCAACCGGTAACCATAATCAGTGGACAGCCAATCAAACAGATTCCGGTTATTCATTTGAGTGTTGAAGAAAGTTATGATGAGTTTGATATGAGAAAAGCTCCATTACACCTCAGGATTATTTACATGTTAATAGATGTAATATTGTGTCATCACCATGCGGCATGCTTAATTTACGAGGAGCGTAAATGTTATTCTTTGTAAAAGTGTAGAGTTATTGTACCCGATCAGAAGAGAATGTCTAACGAATGCATAATAGCAAAATAGTTTTATTTGTTATTGGTTAGGTTGAATTTAGAGCTAAAATATCAAAACTGAATACCAAAACCTTACACAAATCATACCAGATTAATAACAAGTTGAGCTATTTAAGATACCAAAACAATACCACAAGAATATTAGTATATACGCAATTTCTTTCTTGATGTCTATTTGTACCCAATTTTGATTATTACGATTTAGTATTGCAGATTTAAAAATAGAAACAAACTTAATGTATTTGTAGCCAACATTTAGGCGTATGAAATTTCCCATAAAAAATAAATGATAGGGGGCTTATTTGCATACCTGAAGGGTAAATATTACTAATAAAAATAGCTTTAACGTAAGGCCATGGCATCCGATCGACAGTGAGTGATCGATGACTTCGTCACACAGATATGATAATACTTTCATCGCTGCTTCGAACTGTTTAATTTTTTGTCTCTTTCCTTCTGTCTAGATGTTTTAATTTATTTTTGTACTACGTTTCGCTTTTCGTGGTAATGAATAATCAAATTGCAAAATCTGGTCTGCGTTTACTATTATTAAACTAAAAACAAAATCAATCATATCTTGAGGATAAAAAAATACTTAGCAAATGTTATATGTGAATGAGATGATACAGATATTAAATTTATTTCGACAAGCAACTTTCTAATCCTTCGTGGAATTTCATTTCAGGTCCATTTAGTATATAACCACGCAATGAGTTCTTGTTCATCGCACCTCTACGAAATTATAATGCTATTCTACGTCGCCCGTTTTGCGGTACACTGTAGTAGTTTCGAATGTTTTGACAGAGTTCTGGAATAGAAGTTTTTTCGTGCGAATTTCTTAATTATTACGGCTTTTGAAAAGGTTAACCTTTCTAGCATAAAAACACACATAATTTTATGACAAGTGGATATTACAGACAGTGATTCGACAATACAAAAGAAGAAAATATCTTAAATGTTTATGGAACTAGCATGGAGTAAGACCCATTCCCCAAAAAAAGAAACAAATTTTGTGAAGACTAAACAGAATATATGTTAACCGGAATCCATTTCGTCTATTCCATTTCGAAAAAGGCCTTTTTGTAAATGTTTGTAAGGGACACACTAAGAGAAAATCATGTAAATTTACGTCTCAATTTACTTAAATTTACATCCAAGAGTATGTAAAAATTTATCATGTCACTAAATCAACTTACAACTTTTGATATGTCAATAATAAAATTATATTTTAATTTTAATATATCAATATCCGAAACCGAACACGGACTTACAGGGTCCGGCACTCGAAGTGTAACCAACTTCAGATCTTCGAGCCTGGCGTCAAGGTAAATGCGACATATTATCGGGAAAGTATTCTGCAGGTTGCTTTGAAGCCGTGGGCAGACAAACATTTCGGTGGCAGACCATGGACGTTTCAGTAGGACTCGGCACCGTCTCACAAAGCTCGAGTGAACCAAGAATGGCTGAAAAACAACGTTCCGAACTTCATCACGTCCACACAATGGCTCTCGAATTCACCAGATGCGAATCCAATGGATTATTCTCTTTGAGCCATTTTGGAGAGCAAAGTCCGAACTAAAAGATACACCAGTCTCGAGGCGCTGAAAAAAGTTATTGTCCGCGAGTGGGCCAAAATACACCTGCAAGCCACATTCGGGTAGCTTGCGATTCATTTTTTGACCGTCTCATGGCCATAGTCAAGGCAAAAGGTGGTCATATCGAGCAAAAGTGAATTGATTCTGAATTTTGTATTATTTTTACACATTTTGTACTTTGAATTAAGTAAAATTAATTTTCCAAACTGAATTTATGGCGTTTTTAATTGGTTACACTTCGAGTGCCGCACCCTGTAAAATCAGGTTCGACACTAACATCCGCCCGATTCTCTCGTTCCCCGTCCCTATCCACCATCTTCATTGGAACTAACAAGATCTTTTTTTTTCACTAACTTTTTCGTTCCCACTTTCTCCGTCTCTTCACCATCTCGATGGCAACTAATTAGATCTCTGTAGTTTTCAGACATTTTGTTTCCATACCCCCTTTATACCGCGCTTTCCACAATATTTTATATTTACACAATAAGCCCACTCCAGTCGATGCGCAGCATGCGGGTCACCCTTGGCATCTTAGAGCTTAAGCAGTGTGCCTTAAAATATATTATATTATTATATAAAAAACGGACCTAAAATTACTAAAATCGTTTAGAAAACATGTATTTTGCTAGAAACGAAAAAATCATTTGAATCGAAAGAACGAGTTTAGATTTGGCCGAATTTCGCTGTGAACTTAAAATAATTTGTTTATTTGTTACGGGTCCACGGTGCTCTCCTGAATGACAATCGGGCCAAAAGTAATCGCACACAGGTATTTGTTTCGGAAGAACCAAGTAACCAAAAGTTATAAACCTGTTTTTACACCCAATGTTTTTATCCGGTGTTTGTATTTAGGGGCTGTCCATAAAAGACGTCACGCCGCGGGGGATGGGGGTGTTTCATAAAACGTAACCTTTTGTGACATTGGGAAGGGGGGGAGGTTTTTGGAATGTGACGTCCAATATTTTCAATGAGCGCATTTTTGAAATACCTAATTATATTACTGCTTTGCCGTATTTCCTGAAAAAATCTCCACAATAAACGTTTACATTATATAGGAAAACGTGGATTTGTTGATGTAAAAGCTTCTTCTTGTAAATTCGGAAATGAATGATGAAGGAAATCATTTTTGTTGTGATCAGCAAAAGTGCACGGAGGTGTGAGTAAATTAGAGAAATTAATAAATGTTGCCTAATATGAGTAAAAAAAAGATGCCTTTAAACGGTTTAACTTAAGTTATGCACTGACAATTTTTTCAATAATTTGATTTTCTAGCATTGATAATAGTATATCGTAAGAATTTCTCTTATCTGATTCTGATGCAGTTTATTCAATTGTACTCCATTCGAAAAAGGGAGGGAGATCAACGATTTCAGATGTAGATCATGTCATGTGTTATCTTGATCCTATGTGATTTTCCTCCACCAACATCAAAGCTTATCGAATCATCCAATGATTGAACTTACATAAATCAAGAATCAATTTAGCTCAAAATCTCTGCCCATTGTGTGACGGAAGATCAGTACCGATATTGGTCGATGTGATTTAAAATTCACTGGGGGGATGGAGAGTCAAAAAAAAGCGCGTCGTCTTTTATGGACAACCCATTAATATTTAAACGAGTTTTTCATGCTAAGTAGCACTTCCCGATTTCTGTATTGGTTCACAAATTTACATTCGCAGATTTTTGTGTTTTGCCTATCTCATATAGAAAGGTTGTGCAATCACTGTGAAAATCGACTGTTGAGTCGAGACCCAGAGGGTCGAGTGTCATATACCACTCGAATCAGTTCGTCGAGATCGGCAGTCTGTATGTGTGTGCACAACACATAGAGTGCACTTTCTCTCAGAGTTAGCTGAACTGATTTTCATAAACTTAGATTCATATGAAAGGTCTTGTGATCCCACAAAATGTTCAAGAATTTTAGTTGAATTCAAGCTCCGGTTACGGAGCTACAGAGCTGCGTTTCACTTGAAAATTGATCGTAAATTTCTCTAGTTACTAGATCTGGCTGACAGATCACCAAATAATCGCACTACTGTTATACCGGTCCACAACTTCTGGTTCCGTAAGTACCGGAAAATAGTAAATTTTCTCAGTGGAGATTTCTCAGAAAAGAATGGATGGATTTTCATAAACTTATTATAATTTTATACGATACCTGTGAACTTTATGCGGATCCGACTTTTTGTTTCGGAATTACGAGGTGATGTTGGCTCAAACTTTCATACAGTCGGTAAATAGCGACGATGTGGGAAACGGACAAAATCGGATCTGTTCATTACTGTTTACAAAAAGACGCTAGTTTATAAACTTTTATGTTTTCAGTCCAGACTCAATTATTCTTTTGTCGTGAATACAACCTACTTTACTATGGTGCGCCTTTTCAAAATTTACCCTTTGAGAGAGTTGAGTTTTTGATCGTGAATATCTCTTGTTGCATCTAACGTATCAACATAGTTTTTGCTACATGTGATCGAAAATATGATCACAATTTTATGATAAAATTTTCAGTTGTTTCAAATAGTTCAATTTTTCTCTGAAATGTTTGGTATCAACGAGTATCAAAGTGGAAAACACATGACGCGTGTTTGCCTTTCTCGTATTTCGAAAGCTCATAGCTCAGTGATCTGTGGAAGGATTTATATAATCCAACTACCAATATATTCGAAATTTTTCAACTTTAACGTATATTGCAACAACATTGAAATTTTTCAAAAGTATACTATTGAAAAACCTGTCTGACTTGCTCCATACCAGCACCAGCCAATCAGAACGCGTTCTGAGGAGGAGAACATAATATGTGCTACTCCAGCGATATAAAAGGTGATTTTAATACTTTTTCTATCATTTTGTGAGCAACGGTTACAGAAGACACACACGAGAGTAACATCGGGCCGGTCGCACAGTGAAACCACACTAGAAGCTCCAGCATCAGCTGAAGTCATCAGTGTACACGCAAAGAATTATCTCGGATTTAAATGCAGATCCTGTTTGTCGTGCTACAGATCATCATAAAGAATTAGTTGAATTTTCTCTTCCGTACCAAAAGCATCAGATTTATTAAAATGGAAGTAGACAAAGTTTGCATCGTCACTAACACATTCAATTACGACTCAAGCAATGCGAAAATGAAATTAGTAATGTAGAACACATCTTTATACTAGTATGAGTGTCGTCTCGAAATATACCGTGCGAAATAAGGTTGCACATATACAGATTAATCTGTATTTCTGGAAAAAAAAACAAACTTAAATGTTGCGAATGGAAAGAATTTCTCAACACCGTTGGGTAGGTGAGATACAAGAGAGAGAGAGAGAGAGAGAGAGAAAGAGAGAGATAAGTTTTAAACTTGAGCAATAAACACATAGTGCTGAACCCCTTAACTGAAGGCAAATTTTCTAAAAATAGCGAATTAATGTTTTCTTCATTGGAAGATTATAATCGGTTGTGAACGCTACACCTACACCAACCATATCAGTATCGCACCCACGGACAACAGGTCAGCCTAGATGACGGAAGTCAGCGGTATCTATCATAATTCGAATTGAACTCATCACTCTCCAACACGAATTCCTTGATAAAAGGTTTTTTTCAGAGCCACCATTTTTTTATTATAAAGAACTATACTGGTTATATAACAATATTTGTGTTTCGGTATGTTTACTGATCTGCTAGTAATCTATACTTTAGTCTAGGTACATCGTTTCAAATTCTAGTAGTAAAAAAGGGGAATGCTTGCATAATTCATATAATTGATCAACTAATTGATATTCGGAAGTGTAAAGGAACATGTCAGTTGTTTTCGTACTCACGACATCCAGTTATGTCTCTGACATTACCCACCCGCCTTTTTTAAATGCATTTGTAATACTTATAAAAATATGAGTAACAAGAGAAAGGATTTATCACCCCTCAGGGTGGATAAAAGCAAGGTTTTTCGTAAATTCAGATCGATTTAAGCCTAGACATAATGGACGTATGATCCAGATGCAGATGCAAACATACATTGACTTAGATGTATCTAGACAGATTAAACATTATTGTGTGACTCGAACAATTTTGTGTTGCTATTTTGTTATATAAACACTCCAAATACCAAACCTCAAAAAAAGTTGGAACGATAACTTTGAGCTGTCATAGCTCAGCTGTTTTCCAACGAATCCCAATAAATTTTACACCCTCGAATTTTGTGAAGTTCGTAGATTGATTCAAAAACTTTGTAGGAGATGATTGGTAAAGAAAAACCAATGAAAATTTGATTTTTCCTGTTCCAGATTTTTTTTCACGCGCCCGATATGCCCTATCTGCTTTCCTATGGCATAAACGTCGCATAGAAAATATTGAATACTTCAACTTTACCGAGTCATAACTTTGTTGTTAGCCAACCGATCTTCGGAATTTGTTTACCATTGGACAGGTACTACTTAGAAATAAAATGCACTGAAAAAACGAAAAATAGGGTTGTCTACTCAAAGTAATAATGAAAACTGTAGATAGATGACCTAAGAAAAGATGAGACTTTTCACAATGATCGTAAATATCTCGAAATTCAAAGCGATGACCTTTATATTTTTACACATCATTCTATTGCTAGTGATACCAGTTACAATTTTCGCTCAACTACCATTTGTACGAGCCTGTGCTCGCTGTGCGTGTCTCCCGTCGTTGGGAGTCCCTTGGTTGGACTTGACTCCAAAATAGTATATGCCACGTGTTGTATGAAACAGCGATGGCGGGCGTTCGGTCTACCTACCGAGTGATAGCAGTAGGTCTGCTCTCTATGAGCGTACGTTTTCAACTCCCGTTTATTAAACCTTTTATCAATATCGGTACATGTCACACTTATCGCTATCCTACTCTTTCGTCATCCGTGACGGTAAGTGGCTAATTGTGTGATGTTCACTGAATTCAAGATAGTGTAATATGTAGGTGTGCTTAAAACTAGTGTAATAAATTTACATGTCACTTATTCTAGGTATTTCATTTCAATAAATTGATTGGTAATCATTTGAATATCATGCTTGCTCGTACACCATTCCTGCACAATCAAAAGAAAACATTAAAAAAATCGATGAAATAATAATTATACATGAATTTTAAAATTTTTTTCACATGTTTTTATATAACTCAAAAATTAAAGCGATGACATGTACATTTTTTGATTTAAAATATTAGAATCTTTACCAGAAACAATGTATTGTTGATCAAAATTATATATCCGTTCAAAGAATCTCAAGAAATTTGATACAAATACAAAGAATTTCTATTATTGGGAAAATTTTGCAAAAAGAAAACAAATCAAAACTGAAATTTTATGACATACATTTTTTTATTATTTTAGTTGGAAATATATTATGAACAAAATTTACAAAAAAACTGAAACTTGGATTTCACTGAAAATCTTAAAAATTTTGGTAAATATACCTAAACTGTAAAATTAATTATGTTTTTGTATTGGACAAAATATCTAAACCATTTTTATGCACAACCCAAACGCAATTGATAAATACTAAAATTAGTTTTTTTTTGTTTAGGTTCTCCGTTATATCTAAAAAAATCGGCAGAAGATCGGAAATTTCAAAATTTCTGATATATATTGCGTTCCAACGTTTCTGCAAATCAAAGTGAAAATATTTTAATCCGTGTGATTTCATCTGTTTCAAAGAGACTGTTTTCTGTTGTTTTTTATTGATAAAATAAATTTTGTGACAGCACAAAAATTTTAAATTATTTCAATTGCTTTGTACAATAAGAAATATATTATATGATTATATGAATTATATGAATTCCATATACTAACCCATGGCAAAAGAAACCAATTTAAAAAAAAATTTTGCTTGATTTTTGTTTTACAAGCAATTAAGAACAAAAACATATATCTTAAATTTTCCGCTGTCCTAAACGACTTCAATTATAATCAATAAAATATTAAAATTAATATAAATATAAGAATTCGAAAATTATTTGAATTTTCTATCAGTAAATAATCCATAAAAAGTTGGATTCCGAACTTATCACAAATAATCACACGAAATTAAGTAAAACCTGCTTTTATCCACCTAGTGGTGTAATGATGTCTTTCTCATATCTCTCTTATTCTCATATAAAAAAACGTATTCTTAAAACAGTTTTATTTGATTTTTGAAAAACTTGAAAGCTAGTGCATGAACTAGTGTAACCTACAAAATGAAACAATTCTCAAATCGGTTAGGCCATCTTTCTCAGTGAAGTAAGTTCCACTATTTCAGGTGCTTATGAAACTGGAATCGCCCCGAATATAGGCTTTGCAGCAGCCTTTGCGAATAGAACCAACCAACCAATCTATTTGCAGCTTACAGTTGTCTTCGTCTCGAAAAACAACCTCTTCGTTTGAATGCTTTTTGCTGAATGAAACCCTACACCTATGTTATCAGAACTAATTTTCTCAAGTGGCACGTTACCCTAGTTATTTGGAGATTTGTGCCTTGCCGTAGCTTCTCATTAGCTTCCTGATGGGAAGGGAAGGATAAAAAGGCGGGTGGGTAATGTCAGAGACATAACTGGATGTTTTAACATTTTTAGCAAAAACAAAGAAGACTTCACTTGATCTCGATTACTGTGAATTTCACACAGCGAAAAGTGCACAAATCTAACCAAACCGTTCTAGATTTGCACTAAACTGAGGATAATTAGCTTCGATTTGCGAACAACAAATCCTAATAGTTGTTTAGAAAACTTTTAGAGCCATTAGAACGGCTGATTTTGTGTAATCCTCTCCACCGTTGTTTTTTCACCAATGCTAATGACTGGCAACTGCGATGTAATCGCTCTTGTCGAAAGCGAAACTAGCTGTGCAGACGACACAAAACACATCTGCTCGCAGTGGCGATAGAATCCAAACTGATTAATTTTTTGTTAAGAGGTTTTTTTTATGTGATTTCGTTTGTAGCTTTTTCACTAATGGGCGGTCATAAAGGCTATAAAAACCTGTTTTAATCCACCTAGTGGTGTAATGATGCCTTTCTCATATCAATCATACTATCATATATAATACTGTGGTATTCTTCAAAATAATTCTCTGCGATTCTTGAAAGAATAACCGAAATCGGTTTGTTTGACCGTCCGGATCCGGAAGTCGGATTCGCATGAAATTAAGGAATTACGCATGGGACCACAGGACCTTTCATTTGAATTTAAGTTTGTGGAAATTGGTCGCGCCATCTATGAGAAAAATTACAACACATATTTTATTTATTTTGCACATTTTACCCCATAAATTCCGAACCGGAAGTCGGATCCAAATAATATTCAGGAATTTTGTATGGGACCACAAGAACTTTCATTTGAACCTAAGTTTGTGAAAATCGGTTCAGCCATCTCTGAGAAAAGTTAGTGCACTTATTTTCACAATATTTTGCACATTTTACCCCATAATTCCGGAACCGGAAGTCGGATCCAAATAATATTCAGGAATTTTTTATGGGATCACAAGACCTTTCATTTGAATTTAAGTTTGTGTAAATCGGTTCAGCCATCTCCGAGAAAAGTTAGTGCAAAAAAACGTTACATACACACATACGCACATACACACACACACACACACACACAGACATTTTGCGTACTCGACGAACTGAGTCGAATGGTATATGACACTCGGCCCTCCGGGCCTCGGTTCAAAAGTCGGTTTTCACAGTGATTGCATAACCTTTCTATATGAGAAAGGCAAAAAGACGCATACAGAATTTTAATGTCGATTATTTCATTTCGGATTTGCATAATTTTTTGGAAGGAACTATCAATATGCTGTAGGGATTCGTTTCCAGCATTCAATAGGGTCAAATTGCGTAATTCTCTACGACATTAAACTCTGGAACATTTTTCGCAAAAAAAGAGAGCTTCACTTGATCTCGATTACTGTGAATTTCACACAGCGAAAAGTGCACAAATCTAACCAAACTGTTCTTGATTTGCACTAAACTGAGGATAATTACCTTCGGTGGAGAGCATTACACAAAATCAGCCATTCTAATGGCTCTAAAAGTTTTCTAAAGAACTATTAGGATTTGTTGTTCGCAAATAGAAGGGAAATATCCTCAGTTTAGTGCAAATCTAAAACTATTTGATTTGATTTTTGTACTGTTCACTATGTGAAATTCCCAGTAATCTAGATCTAGTGAAGCCTTCTTTGTTTTTGCGAAAAATGTAGAAAAGGGAAGTGCTTGCATAATTCATACAATTGATCAACTAATTGATATTCGGAAGTTTTAAGGAACATGTCAGTTGTTTTCGTATTCACGACATCCAGTTATGTCTCTGACATTACCCATTCTTTTCTCTGTAACACTAAAGTGGATCAACACTTCTTGTGCTGTATGTTTTGTTAATGAAAAATAGCTATTATCTCTTAGTGAATGTTTCTTTTTTGCACCTACTACCATCAGCTATGTGCTGACAAATCAGATATTTACTTTTATTTATCACTATACCAAACTGCTTTTCATGCTTTTCTGTCAGCCACATTTAGCGGATTCTTTTCTTATCACTATTCTAAACTGTTTTCATGTTTTTTTGTTAGTCACAATTAGCGGATTTTTTTCTTATCACTATTCAAAACTATTTTCAGGCTTTTCTGTCAGCCACATTTAGCGGATTCTTTTCTTATCACTATTTAAAACTGTTTTCAGGCTTTGCTGTCAGCCGCATTTAGCGGATTCTTTTCTTATAGCGATATTGCACACGGATTTGTATTACTTGAAAACGATTACTAACACGAGAATGACCTTTTTCTTTTTAGTGTTAATCGCGCAATGAATAATATTTTCATTTCGTCCTAAAATTTCACTGGCCACGCTCTGAACTATGACGTCCGTGATGGCTACTCTCCGCGAATTCTTTGAAACTGACTGACTTGTCTACGGGTCGACGCCCGAGACTTACGGATATTTTCCGCGAACTCTCTTAAAACTGACTGATTCCTACTCTTCCCAATTATGGGTTTTTGAACTCCTAACATTTTCTTTCGGGTGAAGCCCGAAGATTTTAGTACAAGCTGAGCTTGCGATCTTAGGTAGAAAGTTCATCCGACTTTTTCCCGAAGTTCTACCAAAATGCCGAGAGCCATAAACCGAAACCACTGTCACTATGTTAATGACAGTGACTTGTGCCCGTGAAGAGATATTTTTTTTGTTGCTGCTCGTCGCGGCGCTGAAGTTTTTCCTTCACGGCTGGGTTGCTATTCTGGCAATGCTGCAAGTTCAATGAGATTCAATGAAATACTTTGGCGATGGCGCTGCACCTGCTTTGAATAAAAGTGATGTTTTGTTATAACCAAACCTGCAATAGTTATAAGATCATGTACAGTATATACAAAAATATTATTTTTGAACAGCTAATCGTTTGATGAAAACAGTTTTTTTAGAGTAAATTTACTAATGAATACCGAAATGCTTTTGTGATATTTAAGGAAAGTAGTAGTAAAATATTTTATCAAATACTGACCGCTGTGACTGTATTCGAAATATATTAGGTTTAAAGTGCTATGTATGATGGATGCAACGACGAAGAAAAACTAATGTATATTGACTTATGAAATAAACGTATTTATGAAAAAAGTGTACGGCTAGAAATTAGCAGCGTCCCTGATACTCGGACGTAGCAAATCACTCAATCCATTGTTGCTTTGACCAATCGCGTCAGTTTATCCGGAAAACCGTATTCGTGCATGATCTGCCATAGCTGTTCCCGATCGATTGTGCCGTATGGTGCTTTGAAGTCAATGAATAGATGCTTAGCGTACAGAATATAGCACGGCTAGTACTATGATTCTTCTGACACCACGAATCCATCACGGTCGGGGCTCGAACATACGACAACAAATGTATGGATGTATAAAGTGTATGTATGTATGTATGTGACAAATAATGTCACTCAATTCTCTCAGAGATTACTCAACCGATTTTCACAAACTCAGATTCATATGAACGGACTTATGGCTTCATACAAATTTCCTGAATTTCATTTGGATCTAACTTCCGACTCACTAATTTTTTTTCGGGAATTTCGCATCCGATTTTCACCAACTAAGAAGCAGATAAAAGGTTTTGAAATTTCTTGAAAATTCTCTGAAAAGTTGATAAAGATACGACTTCTGGTTCCTATAATACAGTGCGATAAGTGAAAATTTTCAATTTCATGAGTATTTTTCCTCAAGTAACTGCGAAACTAGGTGCACATTTCTATAGAACTTGCTGGTTAATTGATCAATTTGGCAGATCTATTTAGTTAGTGAATATATAAAAGCACTTTGAGACTACTAGTTCCAGGTTTCCGCTTCAGAAAGCACCGATAATAGTGAAGAAAAGCTCCATAAACGGAATTCCCTTCGATTTCTCAGTGCAGTAACTGTACCGAGCGGAGCGGGTGGCAGCATAACGACGAGGATGTTTCTTTTAGTTCTATACGGAGTAACACTCTCCAATTCGGTTTCTCTTTTATGTCATTGTATTGATTCATCCATGTGCTTGAGTTTTATATCACGAAATTCACCTTTTCTGAGCTTCAATTTTTTCTGTGCTTTTCACTTAACAGCTACTTATTCTCAATAGTGCCGGATTAGGCTGTTTTAGGAGTTCTTTCACACAATCTAACAAAAAGTCACTAACTATTGTTAATAAGGCTAACACTTCACGCAGTCTCACTAAGTTCGGCATATCATTCCCACCGCTGTCACCACAATGCAGTAACTGGAACTTGACTTTGAGGTCACTTGATTCTCAAGCCTCACAATGCACACATATTCCTATGCATACTGTATCATACTCTGCTACTGAACTAGCCACTAACTCTTGAAGCAAAAAACTACTTAATTTGTCTACCGGGTCAACTCCCGTGACTAGCGCCTAGTTACCGCACTCTGTAAAAACTGAACTGGCCCCTAACTTTTCCCAACTAGGGGTTTTTAAGCTCCTAACATTTCACTAACTGTTCGGCCTAAACCCGAGACCATCGTGACCGTTACCGCGGTTGTCCGTGAAATTTCTTTGCTTACGCAGGGCACCTCAGTGTCGCACAAACAAAAACATATCAGCAACCCCGAGCGCATTCCAAGAGCGTGTAAACAAAAACTGCTGCGCCAATGCAAACTAGCAATGCAGCAAATTCGCTAAGGGCGCTGCATGCCCCCTTACTTACTGAGCTTGATGATACCTTAAGGGTTAGCATTGAGTCGATTGTGATGGTATCGGACTTAGGTACGAGGATATGGGTACTAAAAAATTTTGTATAGTTTTCATAACTTAATGATAATCTTTTTATGTCCCTAATTTTACGTTGGTCCTAGCGTGCGCATTCCTTCTGCCGTTGTCTGCTGTTTCATCTGGTCGTCCTCTTCTGCCCCGGGTCTGCTTCCCATCCTTCGTGGTTACGGATCTGCCTGGGTGTGCTCTCGTGGTTTCAGACCGTGGATGTCAGGTTCCGCCTCCTTCTTTACTGTACTCTCTGGATCTCGGAATACGGAGTATTATCGCCTATCGTAGGGCGTCTCTGGCGAGTACTGATATTTCACCTTTTATGGTTAAGCTCTGTGATTTCAATTCCTTTTCTATTGTTGCGGTTCAGCTGTGACTGAATTGTACGGTTTTCCGTTGCAGAAATTGTATTAGATCGACTGCTGGTTTCGGAGACACGACTCGTGTTACTCTCACTTTCCATATGTTCTTGATTAATCCATGTCAATTCGGATTATCGATGACCTTCTAGTACCTCCATGGCTGCTTTACTTGTAACTTCCATTCCCTTGTTTTCGGAAGTTCGAATGTACATTTCTCTGGATTTCGTCAATTGAAGATACTCTCTCGTTGCCCTTTGACATGTGGCACATATTTATATGTCGCAGGTTAGGAGCATGTTTACTCTCTGATCAGCGTAAAATGTGGCAAACTTCATTGTGTATACTGTCGCCAGGTCGCTGAATTATCAATAGGGTTCGAATTACCCGGACCAAGGTAGCTTAAGTCTCCCTTATACGCATAACGTGTAAATTTGAGACCTCTGTTTTCCTTCGTCTTCGTCTCCGCTTCAAGATATCTGCTAGTGGTAAAGGTGGTCCCCTCCATCCTTGGCCTGCTGCCACGATTGCACACCTTTCGTATCGCCTTTACATAGGTAGCATTGGGTTTACTACCGACATCCTGCCTTTAGCCCGTTCTCAAACATTACTGTGATCACACGCTATTGGGACTTTTCCAGAAAAACTCCTAAAACTTTGCCTATGATTTAGCTTTCCGATGGTCTGAATATCTGTGTTCGGGGCGTTTTTATCCAATTTATAGTGTTCTAGTATTTACTGGTATATTGCTTCTATTTATATTTAATTTCATCATTTGAATGCGTTCTTTATATTTACACCCTTTTGATCATTATCCTTAGTTCCTTCCTCAGAATCTATCAATTGATACATTTTTTTTGGCAATATTGATATGTTTTATTTGTTTTTTTTTTCGTAATGACAATTGTAGTAATATATTTTATTCACCTTGCGGCATGCGAAGGTCGTTTCTGGCTATTATTAATAAAATTAGTCTCTTTCTGTCTTTTGTGTCCATGCTACCACTCGCTTTCATGCCGCTGTAAACTATTTTCGTCTTACCCTTACGCCTGTCTATTGCTTTACTCTTCCCCAAAATTGTTTGGTTTGGTTCCTGCATCCAGGCCGCAACTCCTCCCATCGGCTTATTAAGGTTGACAACGGGGTGCTTTATTAATCTAAAAAAAAATACTTAGATTTTTTTTCTTCTAGTAAAAGTAGGACAAATCAATTGTGAATAAATCCTTGTCCTTTGAGTCCATCATTTCTTTTTTTTTCTCAAGTCGCATTCATTCTGGTCATGATCCCCTTGTCCGGTCATACTATCGTATAATCATACGTACAATCGTAGTAAAGTGCAAAATTTCCATTTCTTTTCGTAAATTCGCAACTTCTCGTTTTTTTTGTTTCGTTCGTCGTATCGTTGGTTTGTGTTTTTTTTTTCATTTTCCCCAAGTGTTATATTTATTTATATATATTATTATTATTAGTTTTTTTTGTGTGTGCTTTAGCTGCCATTCTTTAAATAACGGATATGTTGCGGGTACTACTTTTAAATTTCGTTGCTTATGACTTTGGGCTCCTCATTTTCCTGTCCATTTTCTGTCGTCAATGTCTCTAGGTATATGGGCTCCTCATATGTACTTATATTTACTTTCTCAACTGCGATCGTCGGTGGTGTCATTGGTGTGTCTCTTATATTTTCGTTTGTTTCCGCGGCCTCCATCGGTTGCTTCTGTATTTGGGCGTATTCGTGGTTTGCTATTGGTCCCGATATCATGGCTTTGTTTAATAATTTTCTTCTCCCTCTCTCTATGTTACTGACATTTGATATATCGCCCAATTCGATTCCTGTGCCCATTTGATTTTTTCGCAGTTCACTTCCCGTCACTACACTTTTTCTACTGCAACATGATATCTTTCCTTTACGACAGAATGCACATACCGACATCATTGTTGTACATATTATGATCATAGTTCCCGTGCTTAACCATGGATGTTCCAATGGTGCGTAAATTATGTTTTGTAGCTCTACTCCCTCTCCTTTTAGCTTTTTCACGTCTACTCCTAAATTAAAGAGTCTCTTATTATCAATGAATGTGTATATCTTGTTTTTCTTATTTACTATGGGTATGTCTTTGTGTGTTAACAATCTCATGTTTTCTATCGGACATTCTGTTACTTTGGTGAGGTACAATGTCTCGTTTGCTTTTTCGTTATACTGATGTTCGATAGTCACCTCGTATGTTGACAGCGTCATTCCTGGTTGTAATTCTATGGTTAATATTCCGTGAATATCTGTCCTCGCATCTCTACTGCCATCCTTCCTTGTTATATTTATTCTTGTATGGTGTGGAGCCACATAAATCCACTTGTTTTTCCGTTCCCCTTCAAGCCAAATTGTGTGGTTTACTTTAAAGACGCGTGCCTCGCAGGTTACGGCTGATCCCTTATACATCAAATTCGCGAGACACTCGCTGATTGCTTCCAGATTTCTTTCCACGCTTTTGAAATCGCATATTCTGGAATTCTTATACTCGGCACATCTGCTGTACGTAATGGGGTCTACTACATATCCCCATCCTCTATTTTGTTCGACTACTATAATGTTCCTTTTTATGTGGACCAAGGTTACCAGGTTGTCCTGTAAACGTGGCATGACTAGTGCTTGAAAGGTTGCCAACTTATTTTTCGTTACTAGTGGTAACGTGAGCTTCAGGTGTAGTACGCCTTTCTTGTCTATTTCATACGAGTTCTTGGTAGCGCCAAATATGTCTAAACTTATATACCCAACTTTGGTACGAGGGAAATCCATGGTATCCGTTCCTTGTACCTGTTGTTCCATTTGAAATAGAAGTTTCTTGGGCTCTGCGAGTTCCATTATTATGTCCAATGTCCGAGCTTAACCTGCTAAAATATTTATTATTACTGCTTGTCGCCGCTGTATTCTTTTTATGATACTCTGTATTTCTAGTCCCTTGTTTAGCAATCTTGTTTCTGTTATTAGCATTTCCTTAGTAAAAATGGTGCCATTCATATCTTTGATAATTGCTTCTTGCATCTTTTCGTTTTCCCTGTATGATTCTGCCAGTTTTTTTTTGCCCACCACACTCCCCCACACCAAAAAGCTTCAATTTGAAGCCCCCTGGTAGTGAACGCAACTAGTCTCAGCGGAAAAACAAGAAACAAATAGACACTGGCAATAATAATACTAGAAATACAAATTTAATTTTGATACAAAGTCCGCTGAGATTCTATTTATTCATGGTTTGATGTGCAATTTATTAAAGTGGAATCCCAGTGGAAAAGATTTCCTTTTAAGGGATCCACAATTTAATTACTACGCTATATTGGAAAGAAAGTACAAATATTTTAGGTAATTAGTTATTAATATGAAATACTGTTGACGATAAATACATTACATTATAAAACAAAAAACTAAATTAGCTAAATATCTCGTTCAGTCTGTGCTTAAAATGGTACTTTAGTCTATCCGCAAATGTGGCACGATTGCTTATTCCTCGCATGTCAGGCGGAAGTGCATTATATTTAGTTGGACCAACAAAAAGGATCCGTCTTTGACCAAGGCTTGTAGCTGCTCGAACACGAGACAAATTGTTACTACGGCGTGTTGTTCTAGAATGGGATATAGTTGGGAACTGTAGATTATGGTGTACTGTGGACTTATACAAATTATCATGGATGAATAGCAACGTTTGGACATCACATAAGTATGTTATTGGTAAAACATTATGGTTTCTGTCAGAGTATAACAATAGACTCGAGAATAGTAAGGGTTTATTGAAAATGATTTTTAGGCATCTGTTTTGTAGAGTTTGGAGTTTCTTCAGATAAGAACTAGCGGCTCGCCCCCACACCGATACCAAGTAGTTGAGCTGTGAATGGATTTAAGCAAAATAAAAATTTAACAGCACATGCTGGGGAACAAAGGACTTGACTCTCCATAAAACACCGCAGTACGACGCCACGTGCTTGGCAACAAACTTTATGTGGTGAGCCTAGGTTAATGTGGGGTCGAAATATATGCCCAGATACTTGAAATAGTCAACTTTTTCAATAATATTGTGTCCAAGCTGGGGATGATTATGCGTTGGTATAATTTTCCTTGTGGAACGGAAAATCATATACTTAGTCTTTGTGGCATTTAATGATAATAAGTTCGAATTGAAATATTGATCAAGAGTTCTTAAATCACTTTCCATTGAGTTAATAATAGCATTGATGTCACTGTCAGGATAGAACAGAGCTGTGTCGTCGGCGAATAGTCGTGGAGTTCCTTTAAGATGTAAATTACCTATATCATTAATATATAAAAGAAACAATAGTGGACCAATATTACTTCCTTGTGGAACACCAATGTTTATTGGAGCAAGGTTACTACTGTCACTTTCGATGGATACAAATTGTTTTCTATTAGTCAAGTAACTATGGAAAATTGAATTAGCAATGCCCCTGATCCCATAGCAATCTAGTTTGTCCAAAAGTATACTATGATCTAATGTGTCAAAAGCTTTTTTAAGGTCTAAAAATAATGCACCAACTATATTTTTACTATCGATCTCGCTTATAATTTCGTCAACTAATTCAATTATAGCGGTTTGGGTGCTAGAACCTTGTCTGAAGCCATATTGGAATTTAAAGAGGATATTACGCTTACTTAGGAATGCGATAAGTCTAGTGACTAGAAGTTTTTCAAATATTTTGTTGAATACGGACAATGTAGATATAGGACGGTAGTTATTACAATCACAACGGTCACCCGATTTGAACACAGGAATGACTTTAGCCACCTTGAGGCAATCAGGGTAGTAACCGGTCTGAATAATTACGTTAAAGCACTGAGAGAGTATTTTAGCGAATGCAAATGAATTATGTTTTAGTACACTGACAGAGACGTTATCAGGGCCGTTACTCTTCTTATTATCCAAACCTTGTATTAACAGTATCACTTCATTTACAGATGAAGGACGTAGAAAAATAGAATCACAAACATGACGAACGTTACTTATTGGACAAAAAGATGAGTTTACAGGAATAGTTTTAGCTAATTCGTTACCGATATTTGAAAAGAATTTGTTTAAAATATCACAAACTTCCTTGTTGTCATTAATGTTGTTGTCCCTATCGATCAAGCGTATCTTATCCTTTTCTTTTGTTAGTCCGAACGTAGATTTAAGATTTGTCCAAAATTTCGAATGAGGTACGTTAATGAGAAGGTTTTCGTAATATTTTTTTTTATTCGACTTTTTCATGGAGTCGACCTTTTTAGAGATATGTGATAGCATTTGTTTGAGATGCTGATCATGGGGGCTTGCCTTAATACGTTTGAGGTAATTGCTTTTTATTTTCACTAGTGTCCATAAATCAAAGCTCATCCATGGGCAATGATTACCTTTCACTGTGACTGTTTTAGTTATTATTCTTGTATGTTGTTCGAGTAGAGAGTTATATACGAAAACTATAGATTGAAGAACTGTTTCAGCGTCCTCAATGACATCAATACTACTAATAAAATTGGAAAAATCAAGATTTACCTGACGATAGTTAATTATTTTTTTCGTTAACGTCATAGGTTCTTTATCAGCCAGTATTTTGAAAGTTGTTAAGATTTGAGAGTGGTCGCTTAGTTTATTAAATATTGTGTCGTTGCGAATACGATTAACGTCGTCAAGTTTACAAATAATATGGTCAAGTATATTGTCGCTAATTGGTCTTGTAGTAAAACAATTTGTACACGAAAAGTCATATGATTCTAGCAGAGCCTTGTTATGTTATGTTGTTATGAATGAGATTTATAGGAACATTTATATCACCTACAATAAAACACGTATGCTTCGGTTGAATTGAACACAACACATTGAAATTCGTTAAAATCATAGCTAGGGGGACGATACACACCATGAATATTATAAAAGTGTCCTTTGATACAAAGCTCGATGTTTATATGGTGAAATCCATCGGACGTGTAGTTCTTAATCAGTCTATGTTCAATATCTTGTTTGACATATATTGCTAGGCCTCCACTAGAATGTTCTCTACAAGCATAAAAGGCTTTATAATGCGGTATTTTATAGAGAGCACAATTTTCACTTTTCAACCATGTTTCTCCGATTACTATAACATCTATAGGAGTTTCAAAATTGTCAATATCAATTAATATATCATCAAATTTTGAAATATCGTTAATAGCTCTTACATTCCATTGCAAAATCTTAAGTGTTTTTTTGTCGTTTAATGTATAGTTGTTATTGTTGTTATAGTTTCTGGTCTATCTGAAGCAGTGATTGATTTACTAGGTCATAAATCGAGTCGATGACTGTCGTCTGCTGGTATGTCGCTCCTTTTAATCTTTCTTCGTTCCCGCGAACCCTATTCATATCTTCGTCTAGTCTGCTTCTATCTTCAGAGTCCATTAATCCAATGGCATTCCACAGACTTCTGCGCTTTCGTCTTCCCGCATGAGTGCCTATTACTCCCCCTAGTTCCTGCATAATTTCATAGTCCCGTTGTAACAATTCCTTCAGAGAGTTGCATGGGCTCATGTTCAGTGCTTCTATTATAGTCGAGCATGAGCTCGAAAAGGTCCCTAAGTCCCTTGTGATTCTAATCCTATCAGTTACCAATTCTTCTAAACTTACACTCACCCCCAAGTCATATGAGCCGCTTACTATCCATGTTATTCCAAGGTCTTTTAATATTAGATTGCCCGAATTCCCATGGGTCTCCCCTCGTGTAACGGCTGCGTTTGCCAGGACACTGGAATGTAAGAGAAAAGAAAACACATTCCAGATACTTTTGGTTGGCTTCGTAATATCTGTTAATAAGCGGAGGGGGTTATTCAATATTATCACCCTTTTTGCCTTTCTCATATAGAAAGGTTATGCAATCACTGTGAAAACCGACTTTTGAACCGAGGCCCGGAGGGCCGAGTGTCATATACCATTCGACTCAGTTCGTCGAGTACGCAAAATGTCTGTGTGTGTGTATGTGTGTGTGTGTGTGTGTGTGTATGTGTGTGTGTGTATGTGCGTATGTGTGTATGTAACGTTTTTTTGCACTAACTTTTCTCGGAGATGGCTGAACCGATTTTCACAAACTTAGATTCAAATGAAAGGTCTTGTGGTCCCATACAAAATTCCTGAATATTATTTGGATCCGACTTCCGGTTCCGGAATTATGGGGTAAAATGTGCAAAAAATTGAGAAAATAAGTGCACTAACTTTTCTCAGAGATGGCTGGATTGATTTTCACAAACTTAGATTCAAATGAAAGGTCTTGAGGTCCCATACAAAATTCCTGAATATTATTTCGATCCGACTTCCGGTTCGAGAGTTATGGGGTAAAATGTGCAAAAAAAAGAAAATATGTGTTTTAACTTTTCTCATAGATGGCGCGACTGATTTTCACAAACTTAGGTTCAAATGAAAGGTCCTTCGGTCCCATACGTAATTTCTGAATTTCATGCTGATCCGACTTCCGGATCCGGAAATATAGGGTAAAGTGTGTTAAAAATTGTACACCATCACTGAAAATGGGGAAAAACCTTAAAAAATTTTCTAAATCGACCTCAAATCTTTTCCAATTTGATGGTTTTTATCAGTAGACGGTCAAACAAACCGATTTCGGTTATTCTTTTAAGAATCGAAGAAAATTTTTTTTTGCCTTTCTCATATAGAAAGGTTATGCAATCACTGTGAAAACCGACGTTTGAACCGAGGCCCGGAGGGTCGAGTGTCATATACCATTCGACTCAGTTCGTCGAGTACGCAAAATGTCTGTGTGTGTATGTGTGTGTGTTTGTGTGTGTGTATGTGCGTATGTGTGTATGTAATGTTTATTGCACTAAATTTATGGGTAAAATGTGCAAAAAAATGAAAATATGTGTTCTAACTTTTCTCATAGATGGCGCGACCGATTTTCACAAACTTAGGTTCAAATGAAAGGTCCTGTGGTCCCATACGTAATTCCTGAATTTCATCAGGATCCGACTTCCGGATCCGGAAATATAGGGTAAAGTGTGTTAATAATTTTATACCATCACTGAAAAGAGCGAAAAACCGTAAAAAGTTTTCTAAATCGACCTCAAATCTTTTCCAATTGACATTTTTTACCAGTTGACGGTCAAACAAATCTATTTCGATTATTCTTTTAAGAATCGAAGTAAAATATTTTGAAGAATACCACAGTATTATATATGATAGTTTGATTTATATGAGAAAGGCATCATTACACCACTAGGTGGATTAAAACAGGTTTTTTTTTTTTCATTGATATCTCGTTGCTAACATCAGATGTCGCACACATCCGATTTGTCGTGTCACATAAAATGTCGCGTGCCTAGGGCTGTTGCACTCAAAGGTGTATTAAAATCGTGTTTTTCCTGTACCCTTCGCGATGGTTTCATTTGTTTTTGCCAAGCGCCCATCGCTCTGGCGCATGCAACGCTTGCTTGGTTTTGCTGTGCGCGGCAGAGAGTTGGACTGTTTAATGTTTACAGCTTACTATGCCGCGTAGTTTTGTTTCTCGAGTGAGTCTGTTGATGAAAAGAAAGAATTCAAGTCCATATCCGTCTAGCCTGATATTGACTTTGGCGCTAAATTTGTGATACTTCATAGCGATAGCGATTTGTGATACTTCATAGCGATTAAATTTATGATACTTCAATGATTAACCAAAAACTGTTCCAATATAGATTCCCATTAGTAACTTAATCCGTGTACTTCTTCAATCTGTTGTTATGAATCTTTTCTAATCTGTTTCCGTTTTTGATAGTTGTCGTTTGTTCGCTAGGGAGAGCAACTACTTCATAGGGTCCTCTCCATAGCGACTGTAACTTCTGTTCTGTTCCTGTGGGGTTGGCTTTAACTAGTACCAAGTCTCCCCACATTGGTTGCCATTCATTGGAGCTTCTATCGTACAACTCCTTCCGTTTTTCTTTAGATTTTACTAGATTTTCTCGTGCTTGAGTATATAATCGCTTGAATGTCGATCGCATTTCGTTCACGTAGTCTTCATAGTATAAACCATCATTGTCATATTTGTAAATTGAATTCGGAATATTTGCCCGTATTCCATATAATAACTCTAACGGCGTGTAGCCAGTAGATGAGTTTATGGTCGTGTTATATTCGAACGTGAAGAATGGTAACAACTGATCCCATGTTGTTGGGTCGCTACCCACGTATTGTCTAAGATAAGTTTTCAATTCCCTATTTGATCTCTCCACGAGGTTTGCTTGTGGGTGGTAGGTACTTGTAGTAATCTTCTTAATTTTTAAAATTTTACATACATTTTTCATTAGAGAACTTACGAAATTTGTTCCATTGTCGGTTACCAGTTCGGCCGGTGTCCCAAAGTTACATATATAATGGTCTACGAATGTATGAGCAACCGTGGAGCTCTCTTGATTTTCCATGGATGCTACGATTAAATATCTGGTCAGATCGTCTTGCATAACAAGACCATATCTGTTACCCCAGTCTGATTCTGGGAGTACTACTATGTCCATATATAATTTCTCGAATTGTTCAGAAGATGTTGTAGTTATCTTCATCGGAATTTTATTTGCCTGCCAATCTTATTTTTCTGGCACGAGTCGCATTGTTTGACATAATTCTCGATGTCTTGGCGCATGTTTCTCCATCGGAACAGCGGGCTCATTCGCATCCGCATACGTTTGCTACCTACATGTCCGCCTAAGGGAGAACCGTGGAATTCTTTCAATACTGTCTCGCGATCCTTTTCTGCTACAAGCATTCGATCCTTCTCTGGGGCGTATAATGTGAATATCTTGCCAAATTTCTTGGCAATAAACCTTAGTGCCGTCGACTCAGGAGCCCTTTCCAAGTTCCTAAATTAAATGATTTGAATGGTTTCCGCATTTCTTACGTATTCAGGGCAGTTTGTAAAGGCATCCATTAGCCCTCCCAAAAGTACGTGTGTATCTGTTAATGATTTCTTGGAACCGTTCAAAATCAACCCCCATAGCTTCCTATTCGGGATTTCAAAGATCCTTCCGTTCAAGTGGTCCTTTAGACCATGAGGTAATTCTACGATTTCCTCCAATTCCTTGTATGTTGATCTGCTGTTTACTATTACGAATGTAGCATCAGCGTTGTTTTCGTCGCTTTTCTTTTTCGAAATTTTTAATCGATTGAATTCAATGTCGTTCTCTCTGGTACATATATCGTACTCCTCGAGGTACAAGAATTTCCCCAAATCTTCCTTCTCATCGCATCCAAAATCGATGTTTTCCAACCCGTCTATGTGTGGGTTCCATTCAGTTTTCTGTTTATTTTCAAATAACGTGAATCGCCCGGATTCATCCATAATTTGCTTGGGGTCACTTTACTCTCTGCATCTTTCTGCTTCGCAAGATCTTCTTCTGCTTGCTGGTGTTGGCGCTTTTGTTGCCTCGTTACTACCGATATGGTGTGTGGGGTCTCATCCTGTTCGGGCAATCTCGATAAAAAGTCTGCCACAACATTGTCCTTGCCTTGTTTGTAGCGAATGTCTATTTCCAATCCTTGTAATTTTAATCGTAACCGTGTTAGCGTTGGCGAAGTTTCCTTCAAGTGCCATATTGAAATTCTGTGTAGACGATGAATTTTTGATTATAAATGAAGTGTTTGAACTTGTTTACCGCCCAAACAATGGCCAACAATTCCTTCTCGATCGTATGGTACCTTCTTTCAGCACCTACTAGGCCTCTACTGGCATATGATATTGGCCTATCGATAGATTTTTCGTTAGATAGTACAGCTCCAATGGCGTACTCGCTAGCATCTGTTGTGATCACGAACGTATCTTTGTAGTTCGGTCTAACCAACAGTTTGTCGGATGTCAGAAAATTTTTTAATTCCTCGAATACTTTCTGGCATTCGTCTGTCCAAACAAATTTTACATTTTTCCGCAAGAGGTCGTTCAAAGGTTTACGTTTCTCTGCTATTTGCGGTATGAATTTTCCATAGAAGTTTACCGTTCCTAAAAATGAGCGGACGCCTCTGACCGTTCTAGGTGCTGACATTTCTTTGATAGCCATTATATTGTCCTCCATAGGACGTACTCCATTCTGATCTATCACATGCCCTAGGTATTTTATTTCATCTTTCCATATCTGGCATTTGCCCGGCTCAACTTTCAAATTATGTTGACGCAAAGCCTTCAGCACCTTACTTAAGTTGTTATTGTGTTCCTCCACGGTAGTGCCAAAAACAATTATATCATCTAAGTATACGATTGCTTTGACGTCTTTTATTTCGTATAGAACAGTATTCATTAATCTTTGGAAAGTAGATGGACTATTTCTTAACCCCATAGGCATCCTCGTAAACTCAAAATGCCCTTTTGGAGTGGAAAAGGCTGTCTTTACAGCATCCTTTGGGTCGATCGGTACTTGATAAAATCCCGATTTTAAATCCAAAGTTGAAAAATATTTACTGTTCCCTAGGTTGTCTAAGATTTCATCGATCAAGGGGATCGGGTATACAAAGGGTTTTGTCACCAAGTTCAATGATCTGAAGTCTACTACAATTCGGTACTTCTTGTTACCATATTCATCGTCCTTCTTTGGTACGCATAATACTGGAGCATTCCATGGGCTCTTGCTAGGCCTTATGATGCCTTGTCTACGCATTTCTTCGATTTCTTCGTTAATGTGCTTCTTGGTTGCCTCGGGAAATCTATATTGTCTTTTATTTATGGGTATGTTCGAGGTTGTCTCTATCTCATGTACCGCCGCATCGGTAATAGTTAACTTGTCCCCCTTCAGATAAAACACATCACTGTAAGATGCCATGATTCTTTCAATATTTTCGTAATTCTCTCTTCTTAAGTGGCTTAGGTTGAGCACTTGCAGTACGCTGTTCATTCTATCTTGTCCTAATTTTTGGTCGCATCTTTTGTTCTCTGTCAGGCTTATATCTTGATTCGTATCTAAATCAGCCGCCCACGATTCTTCCTCGGCATAGATGGTTTTAGAAAAGTATCCATCATTCTCCTCTCTTATTCCGTCGCGTATTTTCGCATCGCATGTAGTATATTTGTTCTTCTTAAAAGGGGTATCTACCAATGTACAGTCATAATCTAAGTGCTCGTTACTGCCATTAGTGTATTGGTGATGCTTCGTGTTCCTATTCTTATCTTGTATTATATCTACATTCGCTATGATTACTTCTGTCTGGCAACTTATGTATCTTTTCGTTGTGTTCTCGGGCGAATTTCTTTCTTTGGCCTCGCATCTGTTTTCGATCCTCTGATTGTATTGCTTTTTATCACTGCAGTTATTCTTTTTTTTCGGATTGTCTGTGTATCTACCTTGTTGTACTGTTTTATTGTTTGTTATATCAGTTGGTTCGCTTCTATTTTCTAATGAATTCCTATCTCCAGGCGTGTTTCTGCATAACATACCGGGTTGTTCATCTGCTCTTGTATTTCTGTTGTTTCCTTGTAATTTAGAATCTTCTGTTGCATATTGTAGCCACTTAGGGCATGGTTTAGACTCTGCCTTGAATAGTATTGGATCTGTTTGCAAAACTAGTCGGCCATTCTGATTATCTATGCTCGATACATATTTATTTATAAAATCCATTCCTAGGATTCCTGCGAATTCCAAGTCCTCTATAACTTCGAATTTCACTTTGAATATCATGTTATCTATTAAGAAATCCGCATACGTTGTCCCCAAGCTTATTCGCGCAATGTTCACTACACCTTTGTAGTGGATCTTTTCCCTTGTGTTTATTGTTGATGAACCAATTTCTTCTGCGCATCTATTACTTATTAAATTCAAGCTTGCACCTGTATCGATAAGATACCTGTATCGATTGTTTCGTATATTTGGTCTGGTAGTTGTCCTTAGTTCAATTTCGTATGCATTGAACCAATTTCTTGTTATTATATGGGTTATTGTATTTTGGTCCGTCTTTTTTTGGAGTGTTATGTTGTTGAACACTTTTTCCAGCTGTTGATTCAAATTTTCCATTTGGTTCTGTAATACTCTGAACGCGTTTTGTGACTTAAAGTTTTCATTTCTAGTATCTTTAAGGTCTCTCGATGCCTGGGGGGGCAAGGTTATCTATCAACTCCGGCACCCCAATATTTAGTTTTTTCGATAATTGTACGTTTGGCTATAGTATTGCCTGTCATCTTGCATCCTGCCCCAGTTTCTACTTGGTCTTTGATCATAGCTTCCGCCGTTGCCGTTTCGTGCTGGAAATTGTTCTCCATGTGTTACTGTTCTGTTGTCTTCTCTCCCGCCTCTATTTCGCCATGGTCTGTTTTCCATCTGCACATTTGTCCTGTGCCCTTGAGGCTGATTCCTTCCGCTACTCCAATGGTTCTGGCTTCCATGGTCTCGTCTGTCGTCGTGATTGTTGTAGTTTGCCACCGTGCGTCTAGTTTCTCCGTATGGTGTTGAGTTGCCAGGCGGTCTTTGGTTATACCCCTGTCTGCTATCGGGATGGTTATTATAATTTCCGGAATTCCCCTAGTCTTGTCTTGCCGGGTATTGGTAGTCTTGGTTGCTGCTCATTCCTCGGGTGCGTGGGTGTTGGTCTACGAATCCAGATCTATCTCGGTTGATTTGTCTATCATTTTTGCTCGCCGATACACAGCATGCTCGAAGTCGCTGCTCGATTTCTTCCAAATGATCACATTCCGCGTGTTCGTCCTGCAAGAACTGTATCAACTTTCTGAATGTCACGCCTTTTTGATTTCTCGCTGCCTGTTTTAGGCTTGTATTTCTTAGCCCCCCGATGAAGTGGATTTTTAGGCTTCTTTCAGCGAAGGAGGTCTCTTCGCGTTGGTCTCGTTGCATCTCTTCGATGCATTCATAAATTTGTAAAGCTCTATCGGCGTACTTGATAAATGATTCAGTCGATTTCTGTTCCAAAGTATCTATTTTTGTGAGATGTCTTCGACTGTGACTCTTTTGCTGAATTGTCTCTTTAAATTTTCTAGCATTTCTTCACACGTATCCACGTAATATCTGTTAATGAAGCCTGCTGCCTTACCCTTCAGTTTCATTAGTATTATATTCAGCAGCGGTTTCTCCCTTTGCCCAGCCGGGATTTCATCTGCAAAGTATCTTATTTGTACCAGAAATGGTTCCAGCTCATCTATTGATCCGTGGTATTCTGGTATGCATTGTATCGCTTCTTGTATGGGGAAGCGATATGCTGCGTTTTCCCTTGCCATCGTAGTTCCGGTTTTCCTACTCGAGTTTTTATCTTCTGCGATTTGGTCCTGGTGCGAATTTCCACTAAGGTTCTTGGCCTCACGAGATAGATATTTCCTTCGTTGTTGTGCGACGTCAACGCCGCTTGCTGTCGCGCTAACGCCCTCACCTTCTGAGAGGCTCCTTTGATGCCAAGGTATTATTATTGATTCGTTTAATATCCGGATCGCTGCCTCGTATTTGGCTCTTACTACGTTGTATACGTCAGTCAGTCGGTTCCATTCTTCGGTCGTAACTCGATATTCGTATTTCTCGACCTGTTCTACGAAGTAATCGAAGGCTTCCTTTAGAGACTGTTTCTTCGTTTCTCTCAATAGTGCCGGATTAGGCTGTTTTAGGAGTTCTTTCCCACAATCTAACAAAAAGTCACTAACTATTGTTAATAAGGCTAACACTTCACGCAGTCTCACTAAGCTCGGCATATCATTCCCACCGCTGTCACCACAATGCAATAACTGGAACTTGACTTTGAGGTCACTTGATTCTCAAGCCTCACAATGCACACATATTCCTATGCATACTGTATCATACTCTGCTACTGAACTAGCCACTAACTATTGAAGCAAAAAACTACTTAATTTGTCTACCGGGTCAACTCCCGTGACTAGCGCCTAGTTACCGCACTCTGTAAAAACTGAACTGGCACCTAACTTTTTCCAACTAGGGGTTTTTCGGCCTAAACCCGAGACTATCGTGACCGTTACCGCGGTTGTCCGTGAAATTTCTTTGCTTACGCAGAGCACCTCAGTGTCGCGCAAACAAAAACATCTCAGCAACCCCGAGCGCATTCCAAGAGCGTGTAAACAGAAACTGCTGCGCCAATGCAAACTAGCAATGCAGCAAATTCGCTAAGGGCGCTGCATCAGCAATGGTTAAACCGATTCTCACAAATCATGATTCAAATTAAAGCTTTCATTGTCTCAAAAGATATTTTGCAGTTTCAATTTCATTTCAATCTGGTTCCGAAATTATAGCGCGATGAGGGTCAAAACAATTAAATCGTCATTCAAAATGACGATGCCAAACTGGTACGCGTTGGTACGTGCGGCTTTGCTCTGTTCGCTTTGTTCAATTTCATATAGCGTGTAGGGTTACCACATTTAAATTTATATTGTTAAGGTAAAAGATATGTAAATTTGTAAATCTTTTATTCACTTTGTGCCTACTTGTTGATGTTATTACAAAATCATGATAACGATGCTCTTCTATAAAAGTACACTTATTGTCTTTCTAATATAAAAAGTTTATGCAATCACTTGAAAAATTGAGTAATGAAAATTTTCAAGAGGGCTATGTGTTCTATATCATTCGACACAGCTCAGTGCTTGACATTTGCGTTGCCTATTTGTATGAGAAGAGTGATGCTAATCTAAAAACCCTTCTTAATCCACCTAGTGGTGTGATAATGCCTTTCTCTTCTTTCATAACAGTCTCATGAAAATATGTTTCATACTTTTATTAAATAAATTAGAATACTAATTTTGACACCAATTGATTCAGATTGATTCGAGTAGTTCACAAAAGCATGCTTCAGTGTTTATGTCACACAGTCAGCATCATTTATCCAAACTAGTGCTTGACATTTGTGTTGCCTATTTGTATGAGAACAGTGATGCTAATCTAAAAAAAAAACCTTCTTAGTCCACTTAGTGAAATTTTCATATATCTTGAAAAATTACCATAGGGGGGAGTACATGAAATTTTCGAAATCGAAAAAAAAAATTTTGATGCCAAAAGGCTTAGAATTGCATGAAACGTCGAGATTTAGTGTCATCTCGAAAAAAAAATTTTTTAAAACGACTTTTTGGGAGCGCATTCCAAGAGCGTGTAAACAAAAACTGCTGCGCCAATGCAAACTAGCAATGCAGCAAATTCGCTAAGGGCGCTGCATCAGCAATGGTTAAACCGATTCTCACAAATCATGATTCAAATTAAAGCTTTCATTGTCTCAAAAGATACTTTGCAATTTCAATTTCATTTCAATCTGGTTCCGAAATTATAGCGCGATGAGGGTCAAAACAATTAAATCGTCATTCAAATTCCAAACTAGTGCTTGACATTTGCGTTACCTATTTGTATGAGAACAGTGATGCTAACCTAAAAAAGAAGCCTTCTTAGTGAAAATTTTTCTAAGTCCCAGAAAGTTGATTTTTTCAAAAAAATCTTTTTGAGATGACACTAAATTTCGATTTTTATGCAGTTCTAAGAGTTTCGGCATCAAAAAAAATTTTCGATTTTGGAAATTTTATGTACTCCCTATGGTGCTTTTTCAAGATCAAAAATTGACCACGTGGCAGCACCCCTTACGCATGTCCGATTTAGCTCAAATTTTGCATGAAGGCTTTTTTCGAGGTGCTCAAACTTTTGAGCACTAGAGCTTAACGAAAATAGAGGTAATCCCAAAATTTTGGCACCCTTATATATATAAGAGCGGTAAAAATTAACGTGTTTTGTCGGTTACGTCACATATACCATCATATATCTGGAACCAAAAGTCACAACCATTTGCTTTTCGAACTTGATCGGAGGCCCGACAGTAGCTTTAAAACGAGCCCAAGTTTAGCAAAATGGGTTCAACCATCTCCAAGAAAATTGAACGCGTAAAAATACAACGATTTTTGTCGGTTACGTCACTTATACAATCATATCTCCGGAACCAAAAGTCACAGCCATTTGATCTTCGAACTTGATCAATGGCCCGACAGTAGCTTTCAAACGAGCCCAAGTTTGTTAAAATCGGTTCAGCCACCTCTGAGAAAATTGAGCGCGTTAAAATAGAACGCTTTTTGTCGGTTACGTCACTTATACAATCATATCTCCGGAACCAAAAGTCACAGCCATTTGATCTTCGAACTTGATCAATGGCCCGACAATAGCTTTCAAACGAGCCCAAGTTTGTTCAAATCGGTTCAGCCATCTCTGAGAAAATTGAGCGCGTTCAAATATCTTCGAAAAGTGCACACACATACACACACAGACATTTTCCGATCTTCGTTCGAATAAATAAAACTAAAACGGCTTGCTGGGGATACGTCTTTTTCGATTTCACTTGTGTTATAGCCACCCATATGAATCCTGCAGCCGCTGAATTTGCTCTAAATATAGATTTAAATGTGGCAACCCTACACGCTACACAAAACTAAACAAAGCACGCTAGGTGGGTGCATTTTCTTCTTCTTCTTCTTTTTCTCCTTCTTCTTCTTCGTCTTCTTCTTTTTCTTCATCTTTCGTACCAGCACGTAGCGATGCGCACCGATTTTGCATCATTTGATATGACAGTTTGAAAGTTTTGGTACTCATTGACCTATAATTTCGAAACCGGAAGTCGGATCAGGATAAAATTGCACAGTGTTTTCAGACACCCAGAGCTTAAATTTGAATCATGATTTGTGAAAATCGGCTCAATCGTTGTGAGAAATCGAAGTAAGTTCCGTTTTTGGAGATTTTTTTTAACTATTAGCGATGCGTTCGGGAGCGGAAACCAGGCACTAATAGCCCCATGTAGTTTTATATACCCACCAACTAACAAGATCTGAGAGCTAGATGCATTTATCAGTAAATTTTATAAAAATATGCACCTCGTATCGCCATCGCTTGTGAAAAAATACTCACGAAATTGAAAATTTTTACTAATCTTACTGTAATACCGGAACCGGAAGTCGGATCGGGATCAACTTTTCGGAGACTTTTCTAAAAATTCCAAGACCTTTCATTTGCAATCCACCTAGTGTTATAATGATGCCATTCTCATATTATTTGTATTTTCAAAAATATCACTAGAAGATTCCGTGAAGAATTTTTTTTAATCTGGAATAAAATAAGCAAACTTTCTTTGGGTATGAAATAACATAACATTTTCAATTTGTAAACAGTTGTGTCAAGTCAATAAGTGTTTTCTTTATTTTACATCGTCGTACTTAATGATTAAACACACTTTATCAAATAGTTCTGGAACCGGCAGTCGGATTCGGATGAAACTAAACACCAACCTGTGAGGAATTTTTATTAAAGTGTGTTTGTGGAAATCGATCAAATTATCACTGAAAAAATTGAGTGACTCTCGTTTTAAACTTTTTGACCACTATTTCCGGTACTTCTGGAAACGGGAACATGATACCAGTATAGCCGAAATATGAATAAAGCCTACAAATTGATCCAGTTTCAAGCAAAATCTAGAAGAATTTTGGCTGGTAAACGACTGGACAATGCGTAGTTCAGGCCCCAGTGTGGGCCTTAGCCTCTTGTCCAGTAAATCCCATCCCTACCTCCCCGCAGTGCCGACGGGATACAAGCAACCCTAGGAAATATCGGGTGGGACCTTGGTCGTATGCTGACAGGGAAAGGGGTGTCAGAGCATATGTACTCCATGTTAGGAGCGGCTTCACGCAGCGTCTGTTCTGGTATCCAGAAGCTTAGTATGAAATGCTGCATCCCGTCCAGCTAAATCCAAGATGGCAGCCCCACCAACGGGATCGTCTTTGTGCTAGTTGGGACGTTAAACAGAGTAAGCACGACAATCCTCCGGCGAGACAGGGGGCTGGCGTAGACCCATAAAGCCACCCGTAAAATATTTATTGCAAATAATACAGGAGCGAATACGACCCGGAACAATCGGCATAGACCCACGCGACGAATTAAGGACTACGATTGGAAACTTATAGCATTGATCTGCAAGTCGCTAGGTTTCGCCGGCTGCGACAAGATAATAAACGACGAACTAAATCTTCGCAACTTCGACGTCGTAGCGCTGCAGGAGCTTTGTTGGGCGGGGCAGAAGGTGTGGAAACGCGGATATCGTGCGGCTACCTTCTACCAAAGCTGTGGCACAACGAACGAGCTTTATACTGCTGGGAAAGATGCGTCAGCGAGTGATTGGGTGGCAGCCGATCAACGCTAGGATGTGTAAGTTGAGAATTAAAGGCCGTTTTTAAATTACAGCATCTTTAACGTGCACTGCCCACACGAAGGGAGACCCGATGACGAGACAGAAGCGTTCGACGTGCAGCTGGAATAAGCTTATGAAGGCTGCCCACGCAGAGACGTAAAAATTGTCATCGGTGACATGAATGCCCAGGTAGGAAGGGAAGTAATGTACCGATCGGTAATGCATCCGAACAGCCTGCATGTCGCATCGAATAACAACGGCCAATGATGTTTCAACTTTGCGGCCTCCCAAGGAATCGTAGTCAGAAGCACCTTCTTTCCCCGCTCCCTGGAGATCACCTGACCAACAGACCGAAAATCAAATCGACCACGTTTTGATCGACGAAAAATTTCTCTCGGACATTAACAATGTTCGCACATACCGCAGTGCGAATATAGATTCGGACCACTACTTGGTTGCTGTATGCATGCGCTCAAAGCTTTCGACGGTGGGTACCAAACGTCGAAACCGAACGTCGCGGTGTAACATCGAGCGGCTCCGGGTTGCTGGGGTAGCTCAAGATAACGCGCAGCAGTTGGCAGTGGCCCTACCACCGGAAGAGCAGCAAGGTGCAACTACTTTTTAAGATGGCTGGAGAGACATCCGTTCTGCCTTAGGTAGCACTGAGCACTGACTGATTCGACGACGAATGTGAACAGTTAGTGGCCGAGATGAATGCAGCTTGGGCGAGCAAGCTGCAACACCGGACGAGAGCAAACGAGGAGCGATACAGACAGGCGCGGAACAGATTAAACTCGGTATACCGTAGAAAAAAGTGTCAACAGGAAGGCCTTGATCGCGAAGCGATGGAAGAGCTGTTCGTTGCGAACGACACAAGGAAGTTCTACGAGAAAGTGAACCGTTCGCACGGTACATGGCCTCTGCGCGGACAGGCCGATATGTGCAAGGACACCAACGGGAATCTTCTCGCGATCCACTGTGAGATGATCGAGAGATGGCGGTGGTATTTCGACGAGCATCTTAATGGCAAAATGGCCGAATACGAAAATGGCGTCGCGGTAACGAAATTTTCAGCGCGTGCGGAGGACGATAAACTGGTGGCCACAGACCTCCAAGAAGTCGAGGAGGAGGTAAGCCGGTTGAAAAATAATAAGGCCGCTGGCGTTGACCAACTACCAAGCGAGCTACTAAAACACAGTTGTAATGCACTAAGGAATGCACTGTACTGGGTCGTTACCAAGATCTAAGAGGACGAGATTTTACCGGAGGAATGGATGGAAAGAATCGTGTGTCCCCTCAACAAAAAGGGTGACAAACAGTAATCAGCAGTAATGCAGTAATCCGCAATTACCGCGCGATCACTCTACTGAACGCCGCTTATAAGGTACTCTCCCAAATCTAATGCCATCGACTTTCACCGATTGCAAACGAATTCGTGGGACAATATCAGGCAGCATTTATGGGCGAACGTGCTATCACGGACCAAGTGTTTGATATCCGACATGTGTTGCAAAAGTGCCGCGAAAACAATGTGCCCACACATCACTTATTCATCGATTTCAAATCAGCCTACGACACAATCGATCGAGATCAGCTACACAACTACGGATTCCCGGACAAACTGATACGATTGGTCAAGGCTACGATGGATCGAGTGATGTGCGTTGTTCGAGTATCGGGGATAAACTCGAGTCCCTTCGAAACTCGCAGAGGGCTACGGCACGGTGATGGCCTTTCGTGTCTGCTATTCAACATTGCTTTGGAGGGTGTGATAAAAAGAGCGAGGATAGAACGAGTGGCACGATTTCCAGAAAGTCCGTCCAGCTACTTTGTTTTGCTGATGATATTGACAATATAGCACGAAACTTTGAGAAGATGAAGGATACGTACTTCGGACTAAAAGCTGAGGCCAAGCGGATCGGACTTGTCATCGATGCGTCGGAAAAAAGGACATGAAAGGCAGGGTCTCGAGAGAAGATAATGTCAGCCACCCATTACGAGTTCTGATTGGCAGTGATGAAATCGTAATGGTCGACGAGTTCGTGTACTTAGGCTCACTGGTGGATGTCGATAATGACAGCAGAGAGGCTTTAGTATCAAAATCCGTATCGCAAGTTTGCACAAAGATATAATTGCATACATTTGGGTTATTTGTGTAATTTCGTCGGCTATAAAACAAATACAAATCAAGACAAACGATGTTCAGTGTTGGTTCCTAATCAAGATCAATCTAAGCAGATTCTCGTGCAATTGCGAATTCAAAAGTGTGACGATTGATTGAACTGTTTGATTGTAGATCATTAGAAATTTTGGATGCCTTGTTCCACATCAATGGCTCGAACAACCCCATGGAGCTGATCCTTGTAGTTTTTTTCACCTGAAAAATATACATTTTAATGTAGCCACCCTGCACGCTATACAAAATTGAACAAAGCACGTTGTGATCATTCATTTCATGCATCATTTTGAATGACGATTTGAATGTTTCGACACTCATCGCACTAAAATTGCGCAGTATATTTAAAGCAATGAGAGCTTTTTTTAAAAACATGATTCGTGACAATCGGTATAACCGTTGCTGAAAAATCGAAATGAGTTCCGTTTTCGGAGATTTTTTCACTATTAGCGGTGCTTTCGGAAGCGGAAACCGAGGATTAGCAGTCCCATAGTAGTTTTATATATTCACTTACCAACAAGACCAGCCAACTAGGTGAATTACGCAGTAAGTTTTATAAAAATGTGCATCTAGTTTCACCACCACTTGTGAAAAAATGCTCATGAAATTGTAAATTTTCACTTATCGCACTGTAGTTCTGGAACCGGAAGTCGGATCGGTAATAAATTCAACAGCGATCTATGGGACCATAAGACCTTGCGTTTTAATCTAAGTTTGTTAGAATAGATCACGTAATCTGCGAGAAAAATGAGTGACAATATTTTTAATTTTTTCTTGCATATCACCCTGTAATTCCGGAACCAGAAGTCAGATCAGGATAAGATTAAATAGCGATCTATGGGACCGTAAGACCATTCATTTGAATCTTAGTTTGTGAAAATGGGTTTAGTAATCTCTGAGAAAATCGAGTGACATTATTTGTCACATAGACACATGCATATTTACATACATACACACACAGACATTTGCTCAGTTCGCCGAGCTGAGTCGAATATTATATGACATTCGGCCTTCCGAGCCTCAGTTCAAAAGTCGGTTTTCACAGTGTATGTATAGCCTTTCTATGTAAGAAAGGCAATACTCTTTTCAATCCACCTAGTGGTGTGATAAAGCCTTTTTCTTACCAATGAAATAGTCTTATTAAAACGTTTGAATGATTTCATTTTCGAACAATTGTATTATAAGCTTATCAAAAAACTAACAGTATCTTTCAAACGGGTCTGATTCTGTCGAAATCGATTCTTTAATCCCCGAGAAAATTTGTTGCATTTAAATACACTGAGATTTGTCGGTTACGCCACATATAACATTGCATATATCAAAACGGAAATAAGGCCCCCATATTACCCTTCCAAATTTGATAAACATTGCTTGATTTTCTTCATTGGTAACTTGTGCGTCTTAAGTGCTGAATCAAATTGTGATAAATTTTGTGTGAAATAGGTGGCTTTTTATGAAAATTTTTTCAACTAAGCAAGTGACTAATTGTGCTTTAAACAGATAAGTAGAAAGTGTTTTGTAAATACTTCTATTTTGTGCTTTAAATTGTGTCAATAATCGCCGTGCGGCGTTCGCTCAAACAAAGTGGCGTCGTACAGTGGTATATTGAATGCATTGTCTATTGTTTTTGAATGGCGAACATGGTAACTTGTGCGTCTTAAGTGCTGAATCAAATTGTGATAAATTTTGTGTGAAATAGGTGGCTTTTTATGAAAATTTTTTCAACTAAGCAAGTGACTAATTGTGCTTTAAACAGATAAGTAGAAAGTGTTTTGTAAATACTTCTATTTTGTGCTGTAAATTGTGTCAATAATCGCCGGGCGGCGTTCGCTCAAACAAAGTGGCGTCGTACAGTGGTATATTGAATGCATTGTCTATTGTTTTTGCATGGTTCACTTTGCTTTAATTTCTCCCCCAGCTGTGTGTCGGGCCGGTTTGGTTTGTGCATGAATGATGGGTGAATGTGTGAAGTGTAATAAAAAGTACGGGTGTGTCAGAGTACGGGTGAGTCAGAGACATAACTGGATGTCGTGAATACGAATATGACACGCTTTATTTATGCTTCCGAATTCGAATTGGTAGTTGATCGATTGTTTGAATTGTGCAACTTTTCCCTCTTTCATTACTAGAATTTTAAACGATGCGCCTAGACTAAATTACAGATTAGTTACATTAAACATTCTGAAACGCAATAAAATATTATGAAATAAGCAGTATAGTTCTTTTTAATAAAATAATGGTGGCTCTGAAAACAACTTTTTATGAAAGCGTTCGTGATGGAGAGTAACGAGTTGAGTTAGTTCAGCACGCAGACTCTGAATTCTAAAGCCATATTCCGGAACTAAGCTCTGAAACTTGAAGACGATTTTTCGCCATGTCTACCAAAATGGGTTGTATAGAGTACAATAAAGTAAAATTCCGCATAAATCTTTAGGAGTATTATTATGGTTCTAAAAAGAACCGAATAGGAGAAGTCTGGAATAAAGAACTGGACCCTGTGTTCAAGAACTAAATTTGGAACCAATAACAGACTCAGAATCCAGTTTCAATTCTAGAACTGCAATTTCGAAACTACAATCAGTTCCGGAATACAGTTCCAGAATCCAGTTTCAACACGCAGGCTCTGAATCCTAAATCTATATTGCTGAACTTAAATCTGAAACTTGAACTTCTCGTTACGACTACCGAAAAGCAAATGAGAGTTGCGACCTGAGCGTTTGAAGTTTTAACCACACAGAAGGTGCACTCTCCGTCGCTGCTGATTGAAGGTTTAACTCCCACGACGTCTGCTTCCATCGAACGCACGAAAAGAAATGATCGATTTTCGACAACGGTTCCCCTTTTATACGCATTCAGTTGAAGATATGTGCCTGACTACATCAAAATCGTCGTCCTTGCGCGAAAAACCCAAGCGAAAGTAAAGAGTTTTCCGTTTTATTTTAAAATTTTGAGATAACTTAATTTTTGAGTTGTTTGTGGTTATCTCACACTGTTCAAATACTATCCTAAATTTCTGATCATATTTTTGATGAAATGGTGAAAGAATTTGTTGCTACCATTAATACAAGTCGAGATATTCACGATTAAGTTCTGCCCATTCTTCCATATGGCTAATTTTGAAAAGGCACCCCATAGTAAAGTAAGTCGTATTCACGACAAAAAAATAACCATATCGGATATTAGAATTGCATGTTCAGTTTGCGAGAATGGCTATCACCAGCGCGGTACTGGGCTTACGAGAGCTATGGCCGGTTGGGTTTCCGATACACCGGTGCTTTTGTTTAAATGTGCTGACTGCTTGGAAGGTGCCGCGATTTCTAATGTGATGCCAAAGGATGATGTTCTTTCACTCATTAGTGATATGAAGAAGGAGATGGAAAAATTCAAATCCATCACTGATTCGTTTGCTGGTGTGCGGGAGAGCATCGAGGTACACATTAATAACGCGATAGAAAAGGGAAACGATAGACTGATCAGATCTTCCAATGATGCTCTGGAGAACAAAATGGCCTGCTTAGAAAATAGTGTGGCCAAAAAGTTTGAAAAGTTTGTTGATTTTGAATAATCAGCAAAATAATAATGATTTCTTTGTAATGAATAGAAAGAAAATTGTAGCAAATAGGAAGACTCATTCGGAGTCGGATGGAAATCCCAGAAGGTTCGAATCAATTGAAACAGTTAGCAGAATTCTTCAATTTGAAGCAAACTGTGGATGAATTTACAAGAATTTCGAGATACAGTAAAACATTGATAGATCACGTGTATTCCAATTTCGACGGTGTTTATTCAAATGTGGAATCCGATTGCAAGATTTCAGATCATGAGACAATTGCAATTTTCGTAACGAGTAGCCCCAGAAATGAGGTAAATACGGTGAAAATCAAGTGTTGGAAAAACTATTCAAAGCAAATTCTATTTCGACTTGTATCAAGAAGATTGGGTTGTACACAGTTGACTGGAAATTTGGATCACAGGGCATCTATTCTTACTGACATACTGAAAAAGTGAACTAATGAATTAGTAACTGAAAAGTATGTTAGTTTGAACAGCTCGAGTAGTTGGTACTCAATAGACCTCTTACGGTTAAAACGGGAGAGGGATAAACAGTACAAGAGATTCTGTAGAACTAACAATGATAGTCACTGGAATAGATATACACAAACACGAAATATTTATTCACGGGCCCTGAAGAAGACTAGATATGAATACATACAGAGGAGAATCGATCAAAATCAACAAAACAGTAGAGAGTTATGGAAAATTCTGAAACAGCTTATCAAGCCTACACATAAAGCATCGAGAAGCATAACTTTTGACGGTATAGAAGAACACACACAACAAATTATATCTGAAAAGTTCAACAGTTATTTCATAAATAGTGTTCAGCAGATCAATCAATGTATTGAATTGGTAAGTGAACCTGTTGAAATAACACAGCCGGTGAATAACTATTGTAGACTTGATGAATTTCAACCAATCTCTTTTGAACAATTGAAAAATATTTGTTTTAATTTGGGAAAATCAACTGGTATTGACAATATAAACTCAAAAGTGATACAGGATTGCTTTCATGTTATCGGACACGATCTACTGGATTCGGTAAATGAATCGTTGTACACCGGGCATGTGCCAAAAGTTTGGAAAGAATCCCTGGTGGATCCTATCCCCAAGGTTACTGGAACGGATAAAGCCGAGGAGTACCGTCCGATTAACATGTTGCACACACTGGAAAAAATTCTGGAACTTGTTGTTAAAGATCAACTGATTAACTATTTGAACTCTAACAGTTTGCTAATACCGGAACAATCGGGATATCGTAAGGGTCACTCTTGTGAAACCGCTTTGAACCAAGTATTGGCAAAATGGAAGGAGAAAATAGAAGCCAAAGAGAGTATTTTTGCTGTGTTTTTGGATCTGAAGAGAGCCTTTAAAACAATTTCAAGACCTTTATTGTTGCAAACATTACGGCGTTTTGTCATCGGGGGAATGGCACATGAATGGTTTGAAAACTATTTATGTGGTAGATCTCAAAAGACTGTTTTTAACGATGTAGTGATGTAGATGTTCCCTCGGCAATTCACTTGATGTGCCTCAGGGAAGTGTGTTAGGTCATATTCTATTTATTATGTATATTAATGATATAAAGCGAGTCTTACGTTTCTGTGATATAAATTTGTTCGCTGATGATACGTTTCTGTTCATTGCGGCTAAAGATTTCAATGAAGCTGTTGCACATTTAAAAGAGGATCTGAATTTGCTGGTTCGATGGATAAAATTTAAGTAACTGAAACTAAACGTCGCGAAAACTAAATATATGGTTATTTCTTCTGTTAGCACCGGTCATGACGCCAATGTGGAAATTGAAGGTAGAACTATTGATCGCGTTAGGGAAATGAAGTATCTTGGAGTCATAATTGATAAAAAGTTAACATTGAACTCTCATATTAATAACGTCATCAAGAAGATTGCCAAAAAGTATGGTATATTATGTCGTTTGAAAAATGACTTAACAATTTAATTCTTTTGTATAAAACAGTCATTTCACCACACATTGACTTTTGTCTATCTATTCTGTTTCTTGCTAATAACACACAAATCTTGAGATTACAGCGACTGCAAAATAAAATCATGCGATTAATTCTAAAATGTAGTAGATATACCTCCTCAGATTTTCTACTAAACGCATTACAGTGGATTTCAGTGAAACAGAGAATTTACTACTTAACCATGGTATTTATTTTCAAGATATTAAATGGCATGCTGCCTCGATATTTGTGTGATCGAATTGAAAGAGGAACTGATTTGCATAGGTACAGTACTAGAAACGCATCTGATGCTAGAACACCAAGCTTTTTGTTAGCCAGATCGCAAAACTCATTATTGTACAAGGGAATAAGCTTTTTTCAATTCGATACCAAGAGAAATCAAGCGCGCGGCGACATTGGTGGAGTTCAAAAAGTTATGTATTTCACACATAAAGTCCGCTTTGTAAGCAAATATTTAGTTATTTAGTTCAAATTTTTTAGATTTTTTTACGGATTACGAAGATTGTATTTTTTTTGCCTTTCTCATATAAAAAGGCTGTGCAATCACTGTGAAAATCGACTTTTTAACCTATACCATTCGACTCAGACTTTTTTGTCATATACCATTCGACTCAGCTCGACGAACTGAGCAAATGTCTGTGTGTGTGTTTCCGTCCGTCCATGTGTGTGTGTGTGTGTGTGTGTGTGTGTGTGTGTGTGTGTGTGTGTGTATGTAACAAAACTATGCACTCACTTTTCTCAAAGATGGCCAAACCGATTTTCACAAACAAAGATTCAAATGAAAGGTCTCATAGTCCCATAGCCTGCTGTTCAATTTCATTTCGATTCGACTTCCGGTTCCGGAGATATAGGATGATATGTACCAAAAAAGTGAAAAAATATGCACTCACTTTTTTCAGAGATGGCTGAACCGATTTTCACATACTAAGATTCAAATAAAAGGTATCATGGTCTCATAGCTTGTTATTGAATTTCGTTTGAATGTGACTTCCGGTTCCGGAGTTATATGGTATTATGTGAAAATTTGAGGAAAAGTTCACACTCAGTTATCTCTGGAACAACTCAACCGATTTTTGCAAACTAAGATTCAAATGAAAGGTCTTAACATTTTATCTGGATCCGACTTCCGTTTCCGGAACTAAAGCGTGATAAGTGGAAAATTACCAATTTTATTAGTATTTTTCCACGAACGATGGTTAAAAACAGGTACAAATCCCATAAAACTGTCTGATAAATTCTTCTAGTTTGCAGAGCTTGTTAGTTTGTGGGCATAAAAACATAATTCGGCACTACTGGTTCCTTCTTTTCCTGTTCCGAGAGCACCGAAAGTGGAGAAGAAAAACTCCTAAAACTAAATTCACTTCGATTTCTCTGCGATGCTTGAACCGATTTTCACAAATCTTAATTTGAATTAAAGTTCATACTGTCTTTAAACCTACTGTGAAATTTCATCCTGATCCGACTTCCGGTTCCGCAGTTACAGGGCGATGAGTGTCAAAGTTTTCAAATCGCCATATAGAGTGACAATATGTACAACACCGAAAGAAGAAGAAAACACAAAACGAACAAGGCGTGCTTTGTTCTATTTCGTACACGTTGTGTAGTGATGTCAATAATAATAATAACAATCCTAATACATGTTTCATGCTGCTGATTCATGCTGTTTAGCAAGAAGTAGTAACAGAAACGCAGGTTCGTTTCATTAGATTTAGTTTAATTGGTTTAAACGAAATAGAGCATGAGATAGTAAGTATAAGTTTAACTACGTTCAAAACTGTTCCAATTTGTAGGTCATATTTGTTGGTAGCAAACGAACCAACTTCGGCTATTCCGTTCATCTGAATCCGGTTTCGAGAGAATTGGAAATAGTGGTTAGAAACTGCAAAAAGGAACTCACTCAATTTTCTTGGCGATGGCCGAATAGATTTTCACATTTTCACGGAATTCCTTAATTTGTTGTGGATACTACTTTCGGTTCCGGAACTACAGATTAGATCCGAACAAATTATCCTATTCCTATTCAATAAACAGTTGTTTTTGCGAATTTCACGGTTATATTTATGATGTAATGAGTAATATGAGAAAGGCATCATTACACCACTAGGTGGATTAAAATAGGTTTTTTTTTATATATATTATTGTAAAAGTTACTATGTTCGGTATAATGATGATGGATTTTTAGTTTGTTTAAGAGTTGAAAATAATGAGCAGTTTACAAACGTTTGAGCCTCGCGCGCGAAGCAGGTAGTGACTATTTGGAAAGCGAGCAGGACTGGCCGAAGAGACTTAGCATTCGGTGTGTTAAGTTTGCTCTTGACCTTGATCGCAAGGTTTGATTAATAATTTAAGGAATAGATTCGGTGAACTAATTGGGATCTACAGTTGTTGATGGAATTGGGCTTGACTCTGCTCATCCGCAGTATCGTTACTCCATCGTAGCTGATGTGTGTAGCGATTAACTGGTCCGGCGGGAAGGGTCAAGTGAATTACCGTCTGATACTGGTAAAGATATCGGGTTCGATTCCTGATGTGATCAAGGATCTTCCCGGGTTGGAAATTTTCTTGATTAACCCTGGATAGTAAATCCGAAATATTTGAATGTTATTTTGTGGTCAATCGTTCTTTTGAAGAAGAATCTATACCTGCTAGATTAATCGAATCGTTTTCTTTTGTTTACTGGTTAAGATATGTGCAAAAATAATAATTATCATTTAGATAACTCGTTCTGCTCACACCTTTGTAGGGGTATGAGGTGGGACCATCATCATCATCTTCGAAAACATTCAGTCCATGAAAAATGTAAGGATATTTGCTTACGTTACTTACACCATTATACTACCTTGATCAAAAAGCTCCCGGATTTTTTTCAGAAAATCAAAAATACCAGATTATTCATCAAAATCGATATTATTTCCTTGGAAGTACTTCAAAAAACTTATGCCAGCGCTTGATCCAATCCTCGAGACATTTTTTAGGTATGGTCATTTAGTTTTTGATATGGTCATGAGAGCCATCTGCGATTTTTCCACAATCTCATCTCAGGTGCTGAAACGCGTTTCATGGAGCGGTTTCTTGAGTCGACCGAATAGAAAAAAGTCGCAGGGAGTCAAAATAGGTTGCTGGATGGCATTCGTTTCGTTTTTAGCCGAATGTTCACGAACAACGATGGTATTGTGTGACGGTGCGTTATCGTGGTGCAAGATCCATGAGTTGTTTGCCAACAAATCTAATCTTTTTACGCGAATTGCTCCACGCAAACGTCCATAACACCCAAATAATACTCATTGCTGACGGTCTGGTCTTGTGAAAGGTATTCATGACACACAACACCCTTGTTATCAATGAAAACTGTGAGCATCACCTTCTCGACTGAAAACGACGTGGTATTTTCGATCGCGGCTCACTCGGTTTACGAGTTCTGGATTGCGTGTCATACTCGTAAATCCACGTCTCGTCTACAGTAATATTCCGTTTGATGAATGATGGGTAAAATTCGTCCTTGAAAATCATGTCTTTTGCAACGTCAACGTGGTCCCATTTTTACATGAAATTCAGTTATGGCACCAGCTTTGCAGCGACATGTCTGGGACCCCAATCATAAACCGAAAGGTCCAGAACGGATTCAAAAGCAATGTCCAACTCCTCTGCCATCTATCTAATAGTCAATTTACGGCCATGATTTCTTTGTTTTTGTAGATATTTTCGCCGGTTGTCGATGTCTATGACATACCGCTTCTCTCATCATCATTCACAGATTCATGGCCACTTCTGAAATATTCGTGTCACTGATAAACGACTGTTTTCTTCAAAGTATCTTTGCTGAAACACTCTTCTCGCGCCATTGAAACCGTTTTCAGCGCAAAATTTAATGCAAACTCGTTATTGCAAATTCAATTCTATTTTGAAAATTGTGCAAAACCGAGGACACGCACAATCTCAGATGCACTCAATACAGCGTAACTTTTAGAAATGTCCAGGTATAACTTGAAAATTTGATAGAATATGAACGACAGATGTGGCAACCTAAACAAATAAAAAATCTAATCGGGTGACTGAGAGCGCCACACGATGGTGACTCCGGAACCTTTTTGATCAAGTAGTATGTTCGGAGCAAGAAGTGACAGTCATCTTCGAACTTGGTCTTAATTCAATGGAAGCGCCAGCCATTTGATATACAAACTCGATCCACAATTTATAAGAAGTTTTCAAACAAACATAAGTTTGTTGAAATCGGCTCAGCCATCCCTGAGAAAATTTCTTAAAAAGAAAATAACGTGTTTTGTCGCTTACCTCACTTATACCACTACATCTCCGGAACCGGAAGTGCCAGCCATTTGATCTTCAAACTTGATCAAAAGCCCAATAGTAGCCGGAGCTTGAAAAATCTGTTGAGCCATTTCTGAGAAAATTAGGCGGCAGAAAAACATAGTATTTTGTCGGTTACCCCACTTATACGATCATATCTTCGAAGCCGAGAGCGACAGCTATTTGACTTCGAACTTGATTAATGGCCTGACAGTAGTTTTCAAACGAGCATAGACTTGTTAAAATCGGCTGACCTCACTTTTACAATCATATCACCAGAACCATAAGTGACAGCCTTTTGATCTTCGAACTCGATCAATGACCCACCAGTTACTTAAAAATGAGCCTAAGCTTGTTGAAATCGGTTTAGCCATCTCTGAGATAATTGAGCGGAAAATAAACAACGCGTTTTGTTGGTTACGTCACTAATACCATCATATCTCCGGAACCAGAAGTCACAGCCAATTGATCGTCAAATTTGATCAATGGCTCAATAGTAGCTTCCTACAAACCTAAGTTTGTTGAAGGAAATGGTGCTGTAAAAAAATAACGCATTAAGTTATTAAAGTATGTTAAAACCAATAACAAAAAGATATAAGAGATTAGAACCAGGACCGTACACCGGATTTCGTTCCAGGACGGGCACAAAGATAAAAAATTAAACAACTAACTGATGATTCTTTATGTATCTAATACTAGGTGTGCGTTAATTACCTTTTGTTTCCTAGAATCTTGATTCCTAGATTTTCCGATATTGCATAGAATGTAATTTGCAATTTAAGTAAATAGACCCATATTTTGAAGGAATATGGGGGACGGAAAAATAAACAAATTGATTTAAGTCCGTGTTGAACAGTCGTTCGCACCGCACGCGTATAGCTCTTGGCTCCTGAAAATTTTTTCTGGCTACCTAGAGTTTCATTGATTCAAGGCTTCAGTACTTTTCAAGGCTAACTGAATTACTAACAGTCTTTTTAATGACTAAGAAATTAATCAGCCTTTCTTAAGGCTTGCTATTCAAAGAACTATTCCGCGAACTAATCAGTCATTATTAAGAATACCACAAAATCAGTCTTTTTCAAGACTTTTCCAAACTAGGAGTCTAATCGAAGACTAATTTAGCCTAGTTAATTTAATTTCAAATTTCATTCATCTCAAAAAAGGATGCGTCCAACCTGAAAGGCAATAAGTCTAAGGCTAAAAAATAATTCAATACGGAATACATCACAATCCGTTATTCAACATTTTTCTAATAAAATTCACGATCTTATAGAATCTGAATGTAAAAATAAAAGACAACGGACGGACTTCCCTTCCGTTGATTCTATGCCGTCTAACAATATTTACGTGATTCTTCCTGAATCCGATTGTAGCGGCATAGACAAAAATTCCTCTAAAATTCCCAAATTGGACGCTTGTCGTTCTGGGAAGAAACAACAATCTATGTCTCCAGTGACGGTGATGATTTTCGACTTCCAAGCAACCCGTACTGAGCTTTCTACATTTCTTACGAAAGTAAAAGTATCATTTTAAATCGGACGAAGAGGAGAATGTCGTGTATAAGTTGATGGATTGGAAGATTATGAAAGTCTTATCCAATATTGGTCCGACAGACAGACCAGACCCTTCAAGGCTGTCTTGAAAGGCTTATCAAATGATCAAAGTACTGATGAAATTAAAAATGAACTGAAAGAATTGCTTGGTTTTGCCCCTTCCCAAGTAATACTTATGAAAAAAAAGAACAAATGTTATTTCTAAACTACGCTCTGGAATTTCCCATGAACTTTACCAAATACACTTCAATTGAAGTGATGTAAACAATTTGAAAACTTTAGAAAAAGTACGTTTCATTTTCCACATTAAAATTCGTTGGGAAGGCTTCGGCTTCGGTTTCCAAGGCTTCGGCCATGGAACCAAAAATTGTCATATGGATATACGGCGTTTGAATTGTGGTAAATCGCATTCGAAAGACGTTTGTCGAATGAATTAAACCACTGATAACTTTTCATGTTCAAATTGCGATGGAAATCATAAATCCAATTATTTGAAATGTCCTGTCAGGGAAAAAAATTTAAACGCTCGTTCGCTTAGACAACAAGTCAAATCAACTACCTTAAATTTACAGAACATACCTGAAACTCAAAAAACCGTTACAAATGTCACGCCTAATTCTTCTAAGGTACTTATTTCTACGAAACCTGGTACGCCTTCCAATTCGTCTTCTAACGAAAACAATATATTGGCAGGTAGATTGACCTTGCCATCATCTTCTTCTAATGACAGTTACGCTTTGGTAAGAGGTAGACAACTACTCCTTAATTCTTCTAATGTAAATAATCAAAACAAAGGAACGCCTTTCAATTCATCTTCTAACGAAAACAATTTATGTATAGGTAGATCGGCCAAATCATCTTCTTCTAATGGCAGTTACACTAGTGTTACAGGTAGACATCTACCTACCAATATTCCTTTAATGTCATTCGCTTTTTCTATTTAGGCGATATAACGGAAAATAAAATGATCTACCTACAAAATCAATTTTTTCAAATGATGATCCGAATGAATTCGTCTTCATCACATTTTGAAGCATTTCAAATCTGATGGCAATTTGCAAATAATACTATAATGAATTTAAAATTTAACAGTGATGTTAAATAATTATTCGAATATTTTAATTTGGAAAGCTTGGTCATTAAAATCGAGTGAAGATTGTAACGAGTACAGAATTAGAATATATATTTTTGTAAATAATAATTAGTAGGTTAATGATTTTTAATAATAATGTTTATAGATTTTTGTATGAAAATTTAATATAATATAATATTTATACGAAACGATATTAAAAAAGGTTCACAAAATCGAATCACCCCGTTATGATGAAAAAGCTCTAAGTAAGAGATTTGCCATAAGACAAAGCAGCTGATTTCCCGCCATTCTTAGTACGCGCCAATTGCTTTCTGCTTTGCCTAGCGTCGCAGCCGATGGGGTGTTTGTTTGGGTTACCGAAAGAGGCCGTCGACCTTTACAAAGTTCATGACCGCGTTAATCTTTCGGGAGAATGCTCTGTTTCGCTCTGATGACTGGTCTGGCGGTGGGTTGGTTTGATTGGGGTCGTTCGCAGAAACGAGATGCGATCATGCGACTGGGGAAGTTCGGGTTGATCAAAGCAAATTCGGAACTATCGCTATTATCCACTTCGTGGAAAATGCGTCAGATCCGCTAACGAAGAAGTACAAACCGCGGTTATTCTGAGGATTCTCAAAGCCCAATAAACCACTTTGAACTTATCAGTGGAAGAGGCAAAAGTGGTTCGATTTTAGTTCGCGCCGTGTTGTGTTAAGCTAGGTAAATTTAAATGTAACTTGAAATTCTTCATCAAAATGTAAATTTGTTCCTTTCTCAAATAGAATAGAAATGCAGTTAGATTCCCAATCGTTTAATTTGGCGGTTCGCGTGTGTGTTGAAACCAAGAGATCAAGGTAAACTCATAAATTGTGACACTACCAAGGTGCACGTGCTTATGCGTTTTCTGTGCAATGGTAATTTCTTTCACAGGTTTGTGGCTACCGCCGAAGTACCCGACACATCACACCCGTACATTAGAGACCGCTCTTGACCCCACGATCTGTCTCAAGGTTTGGTCCCGGCGATACACTGGGCCGGAAGAAGGCAGCATCCGTCAATCTTGCGCCTTGGCAGGGTTAGTAGACAACCATCATCGCAGTTATCAACGCTGTTAAGTTTTCTGGTGACGATCGGAAAACTCGACGGCAGTATCCCGTCGTCGTAAGTCCACAAATCGGCGGGGGAGACCAGCGTCGCCCGTTCAGCTCGATCGAGGGAAACGCACTCGTCGCAGCATCGCGTCGCATCGTTAGCATCATCATCGTCATCATCAGCAGCACCAGTAGGAATCGCCGTCTCCCGCCACACGTAAATCCTAGGTCGTGAGTACAAGATATATTTGTTGTGAAGTCCATGCACCGTCGAATTTGCATATCGATATATATATATATATATATATATATATATATATATATATATATATATATATATATATATATATATATATATATATATATATATATATATATATATATATATATATATATATATATATATATATATATATATATATATATATATATATATATTTATATATACATATATATAATTAAAGAAATTGCCAAGTGATTTTGCACAATGAGATAAGAGGCAAGTGAGGTGAACAATGAACACCGAAAGCACGCACCGCAGACAATAAAAAAAATCGCCAGTTAGGATAGATGAGGGAAAGGTGGAAGAATGAAAATAGCTAGCTAGCGCAGAGTGAACAGAGAACATGATCGGGAAAACCGATAAAGGCCAATAAATGTTGGATTTGTGATTTTGTAAAAACCTTTTTTATGTGATTTGATGTAGTTCTCCAATTTTCAGATTGATGAAGCTTTTCAAGTCCAGAGTTCCGTCTCGTTTGTAGTTTTTGTTGTATTTTGTTTTTACTGGGGAGGTTGGCCCTGAAACCTACCGGAACCAATCTCAAGTTTTCTGCAGATTGGTTAATTTGGGAAGTTAGACTTTGCCCGTGATGATTACAACCGTGTGAAAATATCGTTTTCGGACTGAGGTCGCATTGAACATTTCGGACGTGACGTAGTTTGTATGACACGCGCGACTCGAACGGGCTTTTTGGCGACTAGCTTGCTTCCACCCTACAAAGAGGGAAACCGGAACCTTCTCCCGAGAAGCCTCAAAAGGCCGGGCAGCCACATATCTGGCGGGTGGTCTCTCATCGAGAGTGGCGCATAAATCACCCGCTTACACCCCTCGGAAGCACGTTCAGGCGGTCCAGTTACAAGATGAATTTTATAATTTTCTCAAAGCTCACAAAATTCATATTGCTATTGTGACAGAAACTTTTCTTGAACCAAATGTCAAATTGAAAAGTAATCCACATTATGTGGTTCATCGATTTGACAGGTTTACTGGAATGGGTAGTGATGTTGCCATTTTTGTCCAACGCTAATTAAACATCGAATTTTACCTTCTTTCAATACTAAAGTCATTGAAAGCTTGGGAATCGAAGTTGAAACCATTAATGGAATTTATTTCATCGCTGGAGCATATTTGCCATTCCAATGCACCGGCGAACAATTGAATTTCTTTAAAGGGGATTTGCAAAAACTCACAAGATATCGACCGAAATTTTTTGTAATAGGGGACTTAAATGCTAAGCATGTCCAGTGGAATTGTAGGCAAAATAACTGTAATGGTAAAATACTTCATAATCAACTCTCAGCTGGTTACTTTACAGTTCTTCATCCCAGTAATCCGACTTGTTTCTCTTCCGTGAAAACTCCCTCTACAATTGACCTGGTTCTAACAGATCAAAGTCACATTTGTAGTGAACCGATTACACATGCTGACTTTGACTCAGATCATCTTCCTGTAACACTCAGACTTTCCAAGGAAGCTATAATTAATCCAATTAGTTCTATATTCAACTATCATATAGCTAAATGGTTGGATTAGATGACATCGACAACAGCTCATTCGGTTGAAGAATGTTCGTCGACGACAATATCAACGTTCTCGTGATCCTGCTATGAAAAACACAGTTGAGGATATAGAAAAAGAAATTAAACATTGATTAACATTTTTGCGACATGAAAATTTCGCTAAAAAAGTTAAACAAATTAAACCATATTCTAAACCTTTCTGGAAACTTTCTAAGGTTCTTAAGAGACATAAGAAACCAATTCCTGCTCTCAAGGAAGGAAATCAAATACTTCTTACAAATGGCGGAAAAGCTCAGCAATTCGAGAGTGTCCACAATTTTAATTTGAACGTTGTGAACGTCCTATTGAAAATGAAGTCTCACTGAAATATGATTATATTTCAACTCAAGTGTTATTACCAAATGATATTATTGAGATGAATTTTGATGAAATTAAGTCAATCATTAGGAAACTTAAAACGTGAAGGCTCCTGGTAATGATGGAATTTTTAATATTCTTATTAAAAATCTTTCCGATGTTGTTTTGAGACTCTTGGTTAAAATTTTCAACAAATGTTTTTCTTTAGCTTACTTCCCAAAAAGATGTGAAAACGCATAAGTTATTCCTATTCTTCAACCTGATAAAAACCCAGCAGAAACATCAAGTTATCGACCAACTAGTTTACTTTCTTCTATCAGTAACCTTTTAAAAAAATATCTTATTGAAAATGATGTCTCATATAAATGAGAATTCGATTTTTTTACCAGAGCAGTTTGGAATTAGTCATGCACATTAAATTACTCATCAACTTGTCAGGGTAACGAACATTCTTCATTGTTATCCACTGGAATTACTCTTCTAGACATAGAAAAAGCATTCCACAGTGTTTGGCACAAAGGTTTAATAGCAAAATTGTCTGATTTCCAGGTTCAGGTTAGCTATCAGAATTGTAAATCTCAATTGCTACCCGTACAAGCACGTGTTCCGCAGGGTTCGCGCGTAGCCATCGTTCCTGTAAAAATACTAAAAAAATTGATTATTTTCCACTTATCACGCTTTGGTTCCGAAACCGGAAGTCGGATCTAGATAAAATGTTTTTTTAATTTTTAGAACATTATAAGACCTATCATTTGAATCTTAGTTTCTCAAAAACGGTTGAGTTGTTCCAGAGATAATTGATTGTAAACTTTTTCTAAAACTTTCACATATCACCATATAACTCGGGAACCGGAAGTCACATTCAAATGAAATTCAATGGCAAACTATGGGACCAGAATACCTTTTATTTGAATCTTAGTTTGTGAAAATCGGTTGAGCCATCTCTGAAAAAAGTGAGTGCATATTTTTTTAATTTTTTTGGTACATATCATCCTATATCTCCGGAACCAGAAGTCGGATCAGAATGAAATTCAATAGCAGGCTATGGGACTATGAGACCTTTCATTTGAATCTTTGTATTACGGTTAAAAAGTCGATTATCACAGTGATTGCATAGCCTTTCTATATGAGAAAGCAAAAAGTTCTAGCTATTGGAAGGAATGCCGTTATGATGATCTATAGAGGTTCAAAAATATTGAATGCTGCGAAAATCCATTCTAGTATTTCCGAAAAGTAATCCTGATGGTGGCTGTGAAACGGAGCCCACTGGATTACTGTCTTTTCTTGTGCTATTTCCTGGATTGGTTTGTGAATTTGACAAACCAGGAGGCACAGTTTTTGGTTTTAAATTTGGCTTTTTAGATTTAACACGGGGATCTTTTATGTGTAATTTTAGGTGCCCTTTTTGGTAATTTGTGGTTTGGTAATCTCCTCTTAGAAGACCCTTGAGGAGTGACAAACGAGGTATCTTTACTATTTCCGTCAGAGTCAGATTCCTCTGGCTCCGCAAGCTTTGAAAAACCGTTTCTGGTGTCCAAAAGTGGGACACCAATGATCGTTTTAAGCATTTCTGCATTTGTGCGCTTAGACCGTGCTTTTAAAGAAAGCTTCATTTTGTCTTTACGTAACTTAAATGCAGTGCATACTGAAAGATCATGAGGACTCTCCCCACAATAAAATTATTTTTCAATATCTTTATCGCAAAAGATTATCCTTATGAGGCCCTTGACATTTTATACATTTAGATTTATTACTACAATAAGTAGCTGTATGTCCGATTTTTTTTACAGTTCGTGCAATTCATAACATGCGGTACGAATAGCCAAACAGGAAGATCCAACGATTTCCAATTGGCAGCCTTTTGATATCGTTTTCTGCTATGTCAGTTGCTCTTCCGTCGTTGTGGTCACCACTAAGCTTGGTGTGCTGCCTGTACCTGACCCCAGGTACAGTGCTGTTGCTCTTAGAGGCGATCAAATGAGATCCTTGCAGTGTAGCACCTCACGATATATGTCGTCTCTTTCGATCCTACGCAGCGTACTAATTCTGATACCTGGTAAATCAGCATTTGGTTGCTTTAGCACCTCTGTGCTTTTGCACCCCTTCGTCTTCGCACCTTTATGCGATGGCACCTCTGTGACTCGTCACTTCTATGCGCTCGCACCTCTGTGGCTCTACATCTCTGCGTGTATGGGATATCCTTCGTTGCTAGCTTTCCAGTCGGGAAACGCCCCGAATATTGCCTTGGCGATTAGTATCAGCAGTTTTAACTACCTGCAGCCGTTAACTCACGAGCAGTATAATCGAAACACAACCTCTTCACTAGAATGGTTTTTACTGAATGAAATTTCTTAATCTTACAGCACTGATTAAATAAGTCTGCCAACTATACTTACTTTATTATATTGCGGACTCAGAGAAAACAACTGATCAACCAAATGAGCGCTTTTTTTGTTCTGGTCACCGCAACTTTGTTCAGTTATGGTTGTTTGTTGATTTTTTTCGGTGAGAATTGAAACACTGTTCTTAACGTTTTTTGTTCAGCATAACGTTTCGGCTTACTATGCTTCAGCCATCGTCGGACGCCTACAACATATATTTTTCATGATTAAGTACATACATTTTACAATTCAAATACAAATTTACAACAAATAACAGTCACAAGAAAAGCGCACAATCGACTTACATTCAACAAAACTTTTACAATCTTCAATCACTCCATTCTATCATTTGTTCACTCACTGCCGACTTCTGGGTATCGTAAGCTTCTGACCGCCTATCATCATTACTATTCCAATACTGTCGGAACTTAGCCACCAGACCATTGTACGTAGTGCAGAAAGTTCCACACTCTCTCTGGAGATTCACTGTTCTCAATTAATAGAGATTAATATGCTAAACTGATACAACATTCAAGAATGTATTACGAACGTATGCGACAAATGTTTTGTTTATCATGTTTTAAGATGATGTATTTATATTGTTTATTGAATCACTATTGTTGTTAGTTTTATGAATATCAATAACACGATCACATAGGTAACAAAGAAAAATATCCCACATCATCACATGTGAAGCAATCTACTAAAGCAACAAACAATGTGTAAATTGAATTAAAAACAATGTTTTGGGTGAAACAAATCGATATAAAAAAAACATAAATGTTTAGTGATTCAGAGAGCCGAATTGACTTAAAGACATTTCAGAGTGCTTCAATAGTGAACTCAACACTTAATACACGTGTTCCAAAGAAATTCCATCCATTGGATCCAAGTGTGGAACTTGAGCTCGAATCACCAGATACTCCTTTAAGAAGGGGTATTTATGATTCCAGTCAGCTATCACATATGGGAAGAGCCGCTTCAGCAAGAGGTATAGTTGATACTAGGAGAGGAATCCAACACAAGAGGTTTGCCTTACTCTTTATTCTGTGTAATTCATGTGTTGCAATTAGTAACAATTCCCTTGTCCCTTGTCAATTTTCATAAAGGAATTCCGTTGTATTAAAGTTATGTTGGATGTTATTTAGCTGTATTCCATGTTACAAGATGTTTTTTCAGTTGAATCAAACAATTAAGTAACCCTTTGCATGATGACAATGTTTTTAGGTCGTATATTATTTAAATATAAGTTTATGTGTGATGTGTGAGATAGTAGTTGCAATTTAATAGAATGTAAATTAAAACTGTACACGGCATGAGCAATCGTAATATAAAGCGTCCCATCTTGCGGAAACGAAATCTTTTCTATTTAAAAACAAACAATTTTGTAATAAACATAAGTTCAATTGCATATTAACATATTTTAAAACTATTATATATATATATATATATATATATATATATATATATATATATATATATATATATATATATATATATATACATATATATATATATATATATATATATATATATATATATATATATATATATATATATATATATATATATATATATATATATATATATATATATATATATATATATATATTCTATTTTCCGGGAAACAGTTTGCTTAAAGAAATTAATGATGACGGAACCGAACATGTTGTCTACAAATGCCAATGATTTATTGGAAAAATGCGTAGATATAATAAATAACATGGCAACGGAAAGTAACGGTTACTGAGTTGTTCAATTATACAGCTTTTATTGTTAGGTGCCAATGAAGAATAAAATTTATCTGTAGAACGATTTCGCCGGATATGAGCTAACTACGGGTTCGAGTCTCGTCGTTGCGGTAACTTTTTCGCGGTTTTCATTACATAGTTGCATTTGCATGGCATTTTCCTAATCTGTTTACCCCGTTTGAAAGTGATCAAATTTGAAATCAACTTAAGGTGACTACGTCGTAACAAGACTAATACTAATCAAATGAGGTACATATTTTTTCACAGAAAACTTACAATCTTGTTTTTTGCGTAAA